>NC_142880.1:71245227-71396742 GCF_051225735.1 Oryctolagus cuniculus | reverse complement strand
CTTATCCTTCAAATGTTACACTGAAACATTCACTGAGAAAACTGTAACATTTTAATTAGACACACAGAAAAAGGAAACAGCTTGGGCATGAAAAATAAAATTTGATTCATCTACTTAGTCATATTTCTTAATACACTTACAAAGCATCAAAAAATTTAGAGTGGAATATGGACACATAAGTGACATAAAATACACAAGGAAGAACAGAGTGTACTTCACAAGAACAAACTAAAAACAAAAAAGAAAACAGAGGCAGGAATTTACCCTAATGGTTAAGATGCCCAAGGCCCATGTGAGTACCTGGGTTCTATTCTAGGCTCCTGACTCATTTCCTGCCAATGCACATCCTGCCATGCAATGGAGATGGCTCAAGTAACTGGGTTCCTGGCACCTACTTGGGAGTTCTGGATTGAATTTCTGGCTCCCAGCTTCAGTCCTGCCCAGCCGTGGCCATCACAGACAAAACCAACACACCCTCACTTTCCTTCCTTCCTCCTTCCTCATGCCTTTCTTTTGTCTCAATCTTTTAATCAGAATCCAATTTTAGCCATTTTTTATCATTGCATTTTACAAAAGCATGATTTCTTACCAACTGATAACTTTTTTAATTAATGAGAAAGATATTTTATAAATCCATTCATCCTTTCTTGCTAAAATAAGACAGCACTGAGTTCAGAAACCATCTAAAGAGCTACAAGAGAAGCAGATATGTTCAGCCACAGAATACTCCTGATTGCATTCCCTCTTTAGTACAGGCCATAGACTGCAGCTAGATTCCACCCATCTCAATGAATCAGCCATAGGCTACACAAGGCAAAGAACAATACATTTGGTTATTTACGAAGTCACAGGTAATCGACTTTTGGAATTTAAAAAAAAAGTGGGAGGGGAATAGTCACTGATCTGAATTCTCTCTCTCTCAACTTAGGTGGGTTCTGTATGCTGGAACAAATCACAGAATACACAGGCAACATCAGAAGCCACAATCAGTTTAATGCTGCTTAAATAGCTGGCCAATTTTTATGTTTCAATAAATCACTTACCGGGAACAGGTACATTACAAATGTTAATTTTAACTCTGGAATTAAAAAACGGAGAGAGAAAAGAAAAAAAGAGCATCTTCTGCATTCATTAGTGTCTAAATGGTGTGTTTCTGAAAACAGAGGAGGGATCCACTGTGCAACCATCTAACAAAAGCTGTACTGAGACAGCAGGGATACTGCCATTGCAAAGTTTCAAGCAGAAGAGCGTCAGAAGACTGGAAAGGTTTTATCCAACTCAAAAACATTTGATACGGGCTGGCTTTGTGACATAGGGGCTTAAGCCACCACCAGCAATGCCACCATCCGATATGAGCATAGGTTTGAGTCCCAGCTGTTCCACTTCCAATCCAGCTCCTGCTTATGTGCCTAGGAAAGAAGCAGAAGATGGCCCAAGTGCTTGGGTGCCTGCTCCCACCCAGGAATCATGGAAGAAGCTCCTGGGTCCTGGCTTTGCCCTGGCACAGCCCTGGCAGTTCTGGCCATGTGGGGAGAGTGAACCACTGTATGGAAGACCTCTCTGTCTCTCTGTTTCTTCTCTCTCTGTAACTCTGCCTTTTAAATACATAAAATAAATATTTTAAAAACTTCGTACATACTCCTGAAGGAAGGTAAAAAAAAATCAATTACTTTAATCTAAGATGAGTTTCTTTAATTAGACCATTCAATTGCTCTTCCCCCTACAAGTAGCAGAGGACAGAGAAGATAACATTTTAGAGCAAGGAAACAGGGCTGTCATGTTCACCTGTATAACTGTGCACTGCCCAAGGACTCCAGGCTGTGGGTTCCCAAGACAGTGTTTCTCTAACTTGCTTTCTACTCAACAAGCCTTGCATCCTAGTACAGTGTGGTCTGGACTAAGAGACGCCATTTTCGTATTCCTGGAGATTTCACATCAAATCATTAGTATGGTGTGAGGAAGGGACACAGGAAAGATCATCTCCAGAGCACAGTGTTTGTCATGGAAATGCAGACCCCAGGGGCATCAGGGATTGGATGGAGTGGCAGCTTTGGCTCTTAGAATTCAGTATTTAACTACATATTTTTCCATAGAAATCTGATGTTCAGCTTGGAATGTGGCTGTGCTGAATCAAGACTGTTATTTTCTAGATTTCTCTGCTCCAAGGAATTATGACAGAATCAAGTGTTCATCAGTTTAGTAGAAGCAAAAGCTTCCTGCAACAGCTTCTAGGATCTTTAGGTGGTATGCGGCAGATGGCCCTTTGCCTTCTGCTCCCTCCATTCTTCCTTCTTATGGGAAACAAGAAAATCATTTGGACCATTAGAAAGAGGTTGAGGGGGAAAGGCCTGGGTCCCCGAGCAGTGATCACATCAGCCCAGAAAGACCTCCATGAGAAGGGAAAGCTTCTCATTGAAACCAACACAACTGTGAACTTTTTGTGAGCCCAATTGCAACGTGAAGATGCAGGAAGTTGAGAGGTGCAGCATGCACACCAAGGAAATAAGAAGACCAAAATGCACAACGTCCCTCCTCATATGGCCTAGATTCCTACTGAATGCAAACTGTTGCCTGCATTAGACCTTAACTGTGACCCGTGAAACATTTCTTCACATGTGAGCAAGGGATAGAAGGCTGCTCTTTTGTTGGAGTGATGAACATAAGGAAGATTTCCTAAGCACCATACTTCTGCAGGGTTCTCCACTAATGACAATGATAGACTCCACTCAGTGGGACTCCCAATGAGGGTGGAAACGCGTCAGATATTTTCAAGAACCTCTGGCTGAGAGTTGCAAGCTTTATAACAGTTATATACTTGACAGGACACTACAGGTGCTGTTACGTCTCCTAAAACTCAAATTATTAGCACAAAACTCATCTGGAGCAGATTCTGCTTTTTCAAAATGAAAATCATTTCTGAAGCTGTGTTTCATGTTTTGTACCAAGGGATATTCTTTCTCTGGGGAAGCTGTTAAAATATTTCTTTTTATAATTCCCCTCTTTATCCTTTTATATTACTAATCTTCTGAGAGAAAAGGAAAGCCCAACTTTTAAGAAAACTCTTCTTAAAGCCTACAATGGAGGAGCCAAAAATACCAACAATATTCTCTGTCCAAATTCCTCTTGGCACATCTTCAAAGAACAAAGACTGTGTGTGTTTTCATTATTATTATTATTATTATTTTTTTTTGACAGGCAGAGTGGACAGTGAGAGAAAGAGACAGAGAGAAAGGTCTTCCTTTTGCTGTTGGTTCACCCTCCAATGGCCGCCACGGCTGGCGCGCTGCAGCCGGCGCACAGCGCTGATCCGATGGCAGGAGCCAGGTGCTTCTCCTGGTCTCCCACGGGGTGCAGGGCCCAAGGACCTGGGCCATCCTCCACTGCCTTCCTGGGCCACAGCAAAGAGCTGGCCTGGAAGAGGCGCAACCGGGAAAGAATCCAGCACCCTGACCGGGACTAGAACCCGGTGTGCCGGCGCCACTAGGTGGAGGATCAGCCTATTGAGCCACGGTGCCAGCCTCATTATTGTTTTAAAAGTTTTCTACTTATTCATTAAAATGTTTTTGATTTTTATCAAGAAGTCATTACATAAATTTAGTTCTTTGAAAGAATGAAGTTAAAAGATCAGTTTACCTACATCACTTTTAAAATGTTAGATGTCAAGATTCACTAAATTTTACCCAAAATTTATATCTCAGCTTCAGCTGTGAAACTAGGCTATTCATCATCATCAGATTCTATCTCTTGAATCATTTCCATATTCTGTAGTATAATCTATAGTATTATCATTTAATCACACTCTAGTATAAGCTATAGTATAATCTGGTCTTATTTTCTCTAACTACCATCCTATCACTGCGTTCTACAACAAGCATTTCTTGCCAGAGAATAATACTCACTATTTTCACTTCTTTCATTCCCATTCTCCCTTTAACCCAACCAATCTCCATGATCCTAAATCCAATGATCACTTCTCTCTCCCTATCAATAACTGAATTCTTAGTAGCACTGGACAGTTAATGATGTTCTCTTTTTTAAAACTCCTTTTCTTGGCTTCCATGAAACCATATCTCCTTTTTTCTGTGCCTACTGTTCCTACTTACATCAACTGATCAATACATCTTCTTCACTGACTTCAAAATTATGGAAACAGTCCAGGGCTTGGATTCAGAACCCTTTCTCTTCTATGCCATCATCTGTGTCACCCCACTAGTCCCGGTCTTTAAATGCCATCTCTATTCCAATTTAGTCCAAATCAATTCTTCCTCCCTTGATCTCTGTTTCAACTTCAGAAGACTAGAAATCTAACTTTCTATTTGACCTGTTGACTTCTTACCATCATTTCTCAAATATGTTCTTCCCCAGACTTTTCCTTCTTTACTAAAAACAATTCAATCATGATCGATTCCTTTCCTGTCCTCACTCCCTGCATCTATCTATTCCACCTTAGCGACACAACTTTCTGAAGCTACCCAGTCTCTGAATTTCCTCTTTTTTAAGTCAACCTAGGTCACCATCCTCTTTGCCCCAGGCTGTTTTAATAACTTACACCCTGTCAGCTTGCTCTTTGTTTCTTCAGATACAGTGACACTATACCTAGCAATATTTCAGTCAATAGACCACATATACAAGGGTGGTCCCATAAGATAATGGAGCTGGCAAATTCCTATCATTCAGTATTTTTACCATACCTTTTCTATGTTTAGATGCACAATGGTTACTATTGTATTAAAACTGCCTAAAGCATTAAGGACAAAAATGCGTCCCAGAGGTTTGTAGCCCAGGAGCAACAGGCTATACCCAATTGTCTAGTCATGTAGTAGGCTACACTATCTCCAGGATGTTTGCACAGTGATGAAATCACCTAATAATGCATTTCTCAGAATATATCCCCATTGTTACGTGATGCATGACTGTAGCCACTGTGTGCAGAGAAGCCAGAATGATCTACTCACAATTACATAATTACAAACTATATACCTTTCCTACTTAAAAACCTCCAATGGCCTCCCTTGTAGTTAGAATAAAATCCAAATTATTTACTATGTCCTACATGGTCCACCCCCTGCTCACCTTGCCATGTTCACTTATTATCAACACTGCATTGAGGACAGATGCTAACACAAAGTAGATGTGTAATCAATATTTGTTGACTAAATTAATGAACAGAAGAAAATTAAAACACAGAATGGACATACAGTATGATCATTCAAACACAGCTTGCAGTCACTAGTAGCAAGAAACTAAGCATTTTACCACATTCCTTTAAGCTGAGAATCTTAGGCATTAATTAGATCATTTATTCAAACCCTCTGGCTAACAGGTAAAACAATGATATTCACTGCACTGTCAGAGGCATTACATCATGTTACGCAAAATTTATGAGAGAACATTGTTTTGGACTGAGCTCCTGCACTAATCCCCAAAGACAAGATCAAACCAGAACAGTCACTCACACAAGGTGCCGTGTAATCAAACTGTTTTCCAAGAAACAGGAGACTGCACAGCAACCAAGAGAAAGGGATCTAAATTACCTGAGTCCGTGGGATAATGAAGTTCCCCTCGCTTTAACCTTGTAAGGAAGTAACTTTGAAATGAGCAAATTTATTCCTACTTCAGCCTTTCTCTGCTTAAAAAGCCAACTCTTTCTGCTCAGCTTGGCAGAGTGCCATTCTGCTCCACAGATAAGAAGCCACCCAATTTGTGAGTATCTATAACAAAAGCCAATCAAATCATACACTTGATTTGTTGAATTTTTATTCTCTGATCAACAGAGCTACCCTATAGCAGATAATTACTGAATCACTTGTAAAGCTCTGTGTCACATCATGCAGTGATCTTTTGCCTTGTAGCTTCTTTTGTCTTCCAATGTAAGGATCAACCAGGCCCCACAGGTGTCCGATAGGATCAACTTGAAGCAGAAGAAATTTGGAAAGAATTGTTCATTTTGATACAACATAATAAATTTTATCAATTCGGTAAAAGTGCAATAAATTTGAGATTCTTGCTACAACATCAGCTTCACATATTCAGACGCCCTTTTTGTGAGCAGGAGTTAAAAAGGAACAGAGTCACAGTTCAACAGCTCAGAACTGAACCCTTAAAACAAGCACCCCCAAAAATGGACAGTCACCCATGATGGATGAATAAGGCAGAATACAACAGCAGAAGAAAAAAAACACAAATTATCTATGTGCACAGAATGAGAAGGAGGGAGAAACTGCACAGGTGTGTAAAGATCCAGCATTTACAATTTCCCACCACATACAGGCACTGGGATTTGTTAACATACACTAAAAGTAAATATTCTGTGCATCAGAATTTAAACACTCAAGTTTTTTTTTTACTTTCTCAATAATTATTTATTCCTTTTGTTACTACTGTTTGTGATGGAGAAGCCTGAAAAATAATTGTTTGAAAATATTTTTTAAAATTGTGATTAGACACATTCAATCTATTCCTTAGTAAATGACCAAGTTTTTTAATCTTTACTTGCAGTAATTACAAGTTTATAAAGTCCCTATGAATAGCATCAAACTCTAGCACGTGCACACACACACACACACTCCCCAAAATGCATTCATTGCAATTTCCTTTCTCTCCTCAAACATGCAGAAGCAATTCATAACAAGAGGAATAAATTACTGGAAAGCTCATGAAAATATATGTGAATTCATAGGAATTTATCCAAAAGATGACGGTAATCATTATGTGTACTTTGGTAGGGTGTCTAAGGGCAGTCCCCCCTCCTGCTTCACCTTGAGACTGTACAGAAAGGTTACTGAAGGGAATAAGAACTGTGGGTGCTTTCATGAAGCCTGTCTTAGACATTTCCGCTGTGGTCATCTGAGCTGAATTTATGCTACTGTTTACAGTTTTCTGAAAGTAACAGAGTGAAAGGAAGCACTGCCAGCGGTCAAAAACGCATACGCCCTGTGGGTTGAAAGTGGTCGACGGACCCACTGCTGTTTCCTAATGCACACTTGTTAAAAAGCAGAGTCAAAGAAAAAAGCAAAGCAAAAATTGACAATGACAGGAAGGATGGAAGCGCAACCAATGGAAAAGAGAGTTATTAATACTATGGGAACACAGAGTGGCTAGAGAAGTGTTAAGTGACTTAACAGAGTGGAAAAGCTAGTGGTGGCCTAGGAGAAGAGATCTGCCTCCAATAAGGCCTTGAAGAACCTCAGGTTGTGTGAGCACAGTAAGCTGCAAGAAGCAGGGAGGTGAAAGTCAGGGCTTGGTCAAGGGGTGGCACGTGGGCCTGTTAAGTGCCTCTACCTTATGTCCTTTCAGTCCATAAGTCCTGCTGATGCCCCAGCGTTTCCAATAACCTTGGCAGTAACTTAGCTGCCTACAGTTCACTTTCTCATTTGTATATTGGGAATAACACCTAGTTGGAGTTGTTTTCTACTATGAAGAGTGTCTTTTTTTTTAAGATTTATTTCTTTATTTGAAAGGCATGGGGCCAGTACTATGGCGCAGTAGGTTAAAGTCCTGGCCTGAAGCGCTGGCATCCCATATGGGCACCAGTTCTAGTCCTGGCTACTCCTCTTCTGATCCAGCTCTCTGCTATGGCCTGGGAAAGCAGAAGAGGATGCCCCAAGTCCTTGGGCCCCTGCACCCATGTGGGAGACCTGGAAGAAGCTCCTATCTCCTGGCTTCAGATCGGCACAGCTCCAGCCATTACAGCCATCTGGGGAGTGAACAAATGAATAGAAGACCTCTCTCTCTCTCTCTCTCTCTCTCTCTCTCTGCCTCTCCTCTCTCTGTGTAACTCTGACTTTCAAATAAACAAAATAAATCTTAAAAAAAGAAGGCAGAGTTACACAGAGAGAGAAGGAAAGGCAGAAAGAGAGAGAGGTCTTCCATCAGCTGGTTCACTCCCCAATTGGCCGCAATGGTCAGAGCTGCGCTGATCCAAAGCCAGGATCCAAGATCTTCTTCCGGGTCTCCCACAAGGGTGCAGGGGCTAAGGACTTGGGGCATCCTCCACTACTTTCCCAGACCATAGCAGAGAGCTGGGTCAGAAGCAGAGCAGCTGGGACTCGAACCACCACCTATATGGGATGTCGGCACTGCAGGTGGCGGCTTTACCTGCTATGCCACAGCGCCAGCCCCAAAGAGTGTCTTTAAATGACACAAATTTATTATCTTACAGTTCTGGAGAAAAAACTTCCAACATGGGTTTGACCAGGCCTAAATCAAAGTGTCAGCTGGGTCACATTTCCCCAGAGGCTCCAGGTGAAAATCCATTTCTTTGTATGTCCAGCTCTCCAGACCTGTACTCACGCCATGGCCAGTGGCTCCTCTTCCATCTTTGTGGGCAGCAGCATAGCATCTTCAACTCTGAGCCTTCCTCCCTGTTTCCTTTATCACATCTCCTGCTCGGACTCTCCTGCCCCTGAGAAGGATCCTGATGGTTCCCACGGGCTCACTGTGTGCATCCAGGATAATCTCCCCATCTCAAGGTCTTCATTTAATCACACGGGCAGATGCCTTTCAGCCACATATTCACAGGTTCCAGGACTAGGATATGGAGTAGGATGTGGACTAGGATGACCACTGTTCAGCCTTACCAGATTACTGAAAGATCAAATGTGGTTATCCAAGTAAAAGCAGTAACTAATGATTACTCAATGCTCAATAGGAGCAAGTACTTTTCAAGTCCTTTAGAGAACTAACTCACTGAGACCTCACAGCAAACTTATGGCACACTGATGACTCTCACCCTCATTTTACAGACCAGGAGAGCGTGGCACCATTAATATGCTTGAATCAAACCCTGCAGCAAGTATTTTCGGCAAGTGGGTTAATATGAAGCAGTCTGGCTCCCACCTTCTCCCTTGTAACCAACATGATAAACACCGAATAAATTTTAGTGTAGGAACTGTATCTCTTCACTGAGCTTGTTACATTAATCCACTGTCACCAACATAAATAATAACATCTCCAAGGGCCAGCACTGTGTTGTAGCAGGTTATGCTGCCTCTTGGATGCTGGAATCCTATACTGAAATTCCAGCTCCAGTGCTGCTCCACTTCTGATCCAGCTCGTTGTTCCTGTGTCTGGGGAAAGCAGTGGATGACGGCCCAAGTATCTGCATGCCTGCCATCCATGTGTGAGACCAGTATGGAATTCCAGACTTACGGCTTCAGTGTGACCCAGTTCTGGCTGTTGTGGCCATTTGGGAACTGAATCAGCCGATGGAAGATCTCTCTGTCCCTTTCTCTGTGTGTGTCTCTCCCTCTGTGTCACTCTGCATTTCAAATAAATAAGTAAATTTTTTTAAAAAAGTAGTAAAGTTTCCAACCATAACAATCAAGCTCAATATTAGAAATATGATTTTTAAAAAGTTATATTCCTCACACTTTCCTACTTAAATATTCCTTATATCAAATATCTTTTCTTTTTGTACTTGGTTCCCATCCTATACAGCTCCCTGTACTTAGCTGCAGTGTCAGCTAGAACATTATATGGATGCCTCCTTATCTATCCCCTGGTCTGTAAGTGCCTTCACTGGGACTTTTCTATAGTCTGGTGCATGCTTACTGAATGAGTGAAAAAATAATATGCAAACCTGCTAAGCTGTTTGGTCAAGAATCTTTACAATATTATTATTTCATACATTTCCTACAAGAAAATATTGCCTAATAAAATAATATCAATATGAAGTAGAAGAGATTCTAAAATGTTCATTTTGTTTCTGCAATCAACAGTAATCAAAACATGAAAAACATGAACAGTTCATTTTGCTGTTTTACAGGTGTTCACGAGAAAGTATGCATGTACTATGGATAAACAAAAGACCCTTTCCTAAGGTTTTTATTAAATAAGATGTCAATTATCTATTTCCAAATATGTAATTCTGGGAGCAGTCTAAAAATGTCATCAATAGCCACATGCATCAGCACACCCTATTCTGATGATCTAGCATATCACATAATTTAGTTTCTGCCATTCCCATTTCAAATCATCTTGAACAACCTGGAGATTAATAAAACTTATTCCTCTTTAAATTGATAAATAAGACAATCATGTTGCACCATAAAGATCTGTCAGATGGAAGATGTGATGAGGTCCCGAGATGTTTTCTGGAGGTTATAGTATCATCACATTAATGCTAGGCCAAATCCTGGCTCATGATTTATGGGCTTAAGAGCAAAAAAAAAGGGGGCTAACAAGTGTTATTAATCACTATAGAAAGTGGAAAAAAGTGAAAGCACTAATGTGTTTCAGCAATGATGTTTTTGGCTCCCACTGCCAAAAACCCCAACTGCACTAACTTTAAAAAGAAACCCAGGACAAGTATCGAGGAGCAGAAGTTGCCTGGGACACTCTGTATCTGAGTGGATGGGAATGAGTTTCAGCTCCAAACCAGCTTCCTGCTAACGTGTACGCTGGGAGGCATCTGATCATGGCTCCAATAGTTGAGTACCTGCCACCCGCTTGGGAGACCCACCCTGAGTTCCAGGCTCCTGGCTTTGTCCTGGCCTAGCCTCTGCTGTTGCAGGTATGTGTAGAATGAACCAGTGGATGAAAGATCTCTCTGTCTCTGTCACTCTGCCTGTCAAATAAATAAATCTTTAAAAAGAAATAAGTGCCCTGATTTTCTTATAAAAGTATAGAAATGTACATTGGAGTATGGCAGGGAAGTGGCCTGTGACTGTTAAACTCAGCAGCTTCGCTATGTTATCAGGGACTCAAGTTCCTTTTGTCTTTTTTCTGTCTCTCTTAGTGTATTGGTTTCCTCTTTGGATTAACTTCTTGAGTGCCCACAAGGGTGCTGCTGTACTAATATCCTATTTAAACACAAGAAAGTATAAAACAAAAGAGACTTCTTGTGTCTTTCCTTCTTAAGTTCACAGGAATCAGTCTGAGAAGCCTCACAGCAAACTCTTCATATCCCAGAAGCTAATATGTGTCCCACAGTGAGACCGGAATTAATCAGGGTGAGGTAAGCAAGAGTGAAAACAATCGCATGAATGGCTTAAGCTGGTGAGCTTTCATCCCTGAGCAGCAAAGCGCTTTTCTCTTTGCCTGGAAAAAACTAGGAATGAATAGTTGATCAACAACAATGCTTGAAACAGGGAAGGTGTCAGAAGAGTCAGCACCACAATCAGCAAATTTACCAAACTCTGGGGAGGTAGGATGAGACAGGAAGGGTCCATGATAACACAGCAGTGTTTACACCACGGAGTTAGGATGCAATTTTACAGGTGGCCAATCACAACACATTCATTTCCCAACAAGTAGTTAAACACATTAATATATGCTGAGGCCAGCAAAGCATTCAAATATATATCCTGAAGGGCATATACATATATGTGTGTAGACAGACGTGAAGGACGAGACAGAGACAGTTATACTGAGACTACACAATACGCCATTTAAACAAAAATGTATTACATACAATTCATTTTTAACCAAATATGTAAGTTGTAGACATGGAAATAAAATTGTGTTCTTTTTCAAAAGTCAATACCAAAGACACTGCTAAATGTTATATATGAATAGTAAGACTTCGAAAAAGGAGACTGAAATCCGAGAAAATTTATACCAGAAGGAGTATAACACCAGTGAAGCTGTTCCTTATCTTTCTCCAAAAAGCTTCCTAATGGAAGGAAGGTTCCTACCAGACCTGCAACGAAAATCAACCCAGTGAGCTTCCAGTACCACAGCTCTTCTAAATAAAAAGATTTTCTTAAAAAACAAAACAGAAACTTCTCGTAATAAAGATCCTTAGAAATACAAAGTATATAAATAACAAGTATGTGGTTATTTCTCTAACAATGTTGTTGATAAAATTCTAAGGCAAAAACAACTGTCAAATCATCTGAAAAATATGCAAAAATTAGTAGAAGAAGGATCTATGACAAGATCCTTCAAAGTACAGAAGATTCACTATTTACCTGTGAATGACTCAGACACACAAGTGGATCTCCTTGTAACAGTAGCAGAAAAGGAACGCGTAAGTAATGAGCTGATAGAAAGTGCTCATTTTTATCACCTTTAGATAAGTGAGAAAGGGATATTTCAGGAGTGTAATGATGTAAGCAAACAAAAACCTAACAATTTGCCTGAGAAAAGTTATTAATACTATTGCCCCTCTTTGTCTTTTTTTTTTTTTTCTGGCTAAAATCTGAACAACGCTTGTCTCTACTGAATTGAAGGGTCATTAATCAAACATCCATATACATATTCTAATTCTGCTTCAGATTCCTTAATTTTTTTTTTTTTAAGATTATGTGAAGGGCCAGTGCTGTGGCATAGTGAGTAAAGCCACCACTTGTGTGGTGTCCTGGCTGCTCCACTTGTGATCCAGCTCCCTGCTAAAGCAACTGGAAAAACATTGGAGGATGGCCCGCGTGCTTGGGCCCCTGCACACAAGTGGGAGATCCAGAAGAAGCTCCTGGCTCTTGACTTCAGATCAGCCCAGCTCCAGCCATTGTGGCCATCTGACAAGTGAACCAGCATATGGAACTCTATCTCTCCCCCTGCCTCTCTCTCTGTAACTCTGCCTTTAAAATAAATAAATAAATAAATAAATCCTTTTAGAAAAAGATTATTTGAAAGGCAGAGTTATACAGAGAGGAAGAGACACACAGAGAGATCTTCCATCCACCGGTTCACTCACCAAATTGCTGCAATGGCCAGGTCTGGGCCAGCTCAAAGCCAGGATCCAGGAACTCTGGCAGGATCTGCCGCATGGGTGGCACTGCCTTCCCAGGCACATTAGCAGGAAGCTGGATTACAGGACTCTGGTACGGGATGCCGGCATCGCATTGCACCCACTGTGCTGCCATGGCAGCTCGCTAGCGCTCACTTTTTCATACACACACACACACACACACACCCTATGGGTACACACAATCTACCCAACCATCTCTGACTTTTAGTCAATAACTCTCTGTTTTGATGCTCTGATCTTATGGTCTCTTCTATTTTGATTTTTCTTTTTATAGTTTTTGCATAATTAGCAGTCTTTAATGACACAAGCAATTAATGAGGGAGGAGGAAGATAGATTAACTGTAAATCTTATGGCTATTGCACTACAGAATTTTACTAGTTACTGCCTCCCACTATGATGATCCTCTCAATACATTATTTTCACTGCCTTACTCTAAACACAAACAGGCAGTTAGGATCCAACATGAATGTAAAGATCAAAACAAACAAAAAAGAGAAATGGAGAAAACAGAAATATGAAAGTAGAAAAATAAATTGGTACAGAGATAGAAATACCAGAATTTATTGAGTACAATAAAACAAAAGATGCTCTGAAAAGCATTTCCAAAAGAAAAACAATATAAGAACTAGAAAAGAGACCTCAGAAAATTAAAATATTTGAAGAGAAATTTTAAAAGATAAAGAAATCTTGGGGCCAGTGCCGTGGCATAGTAGGTTAAGCCTCCTCCTGCAGCACCAGCATCCCATAGGGGTATCAATTCGTGTCCCAGCTGCTCCTCTTCTGATCCAGTTCTCTGCTGTGACCTGGGAGGGCAGTGGGAGATGACCAAGTGCTTGGACCCCTGCACCCATGTGGGAGACCCAGAAGAAGCTCCTGGCTCCTGGCTTTGGATCAGCGCAGCCCCGGCTGTTGCAGCCATCTGAGGAGTGAACCAGTGGATGGAAGACTTTTCTGTCTCTCCCTCTCTCTGTAACTCTAGCTCTTATAATAGATAGATAAGATCTTTGTTAAAACGATAAAAAATGTACAGGATAATTACACAAAGTGCAATGGTAGTCTCCCTCAAAAGATGGAGTTGAAGGAGGTAACAAAATATTAAAGACACAACGTCCCAGAAGGATGGCCATATCCACCCTAAAAGGACTTGCTATAAATGTCAAGCCTGACGGACATAAATTTTTGTAAAAGTTTATTCCAAGCCACAGACTTTAAGGGATACTTTTCAGGATAAGGAAAATTTCTAGAGAGACACTCATACAAAGATAAATTACATAAAAAGAAATCAGGTTCACAAGGCCGCTGGATCACTGAGCCTCACTGGATCCCAGACAATCATAGAGCGAGGTCATTAAAATTATGAGGAACAATGAGTTCTAACAAAAATTACAAAAATCTATGAATTAATGATATTTTCCCAGAACTAAAAAAAAAGATCTTCAAAATAACTTTTCTTTGGCAGCTAAAAAGAGTGTATGTCTCAACAAAACATGGGAAATATAAGATCTAAATAAGAGAGGACACAATATAATGCTGTTAGAAGGTAGGAAAATGCACAACAGAGCTGCGGAGAAAATGGTTCAGACTCCAGGAAGAAACAGAGCTCTGAGAAGCCTCTACAGTAGGGAGGAGGAGGGACAGACACATCACTTACAACTTACTTAATGTGTCTGACCAATTGGGAAAACTGTTGAAAGCTATGACACATCTAGAAATTACTGGGAAAAAAAAACAAGAATTGATACATAATAAAATAAAAGCTAATAAAAACATAAGCAATCTTTAAATCTGAAAAAATTAAAAGTTGTAAGGGAAATATATATATATATATTTCATATATATATGGTATAACAAACAGAGTAAGTCACTGCGCTATTGAGGTAATCCAAGTTGTGAAATGAGGATGGTGAGAGATCGTTGGCTAGTGAGTTGAAGGACAGATACTCATTAATACAATGGGAGTTCAGTTAAATAGAAATTGTCTAACATTGGTGCAAGTAAAGAGTAATGTAAGCATACTATTTTGAAACACAGTAAATATAAGCCTCTTATAACCATTGGTTTATTTGGTTTTATGACCATACTTGGGTGTTTTTCTACTTGGATAAATACACATCTTTAGAAAAAACACACCCCAGAGATAAAAATAGATCACAGCAAATAGAAGCAGGATGATACAGGCATTCATTCATATCCAAAAGAAGCAGTCAATATTGTCAATTCTCAAAGGATAAACTTGACAAGTAGTATGTTCTCTACTGTACAACAGTTCACCGGAAAGAACCAAAGCGTATCCCCCTTGGGCCTCTCTCTCTCTACCTGTGTTTGTTTTGTGTGTGCGTGTGTGTGCGTGTGTGCGTGTGTGTGTTGGGGAGGGCAGAGCTCTCTTTTCAAGGGTAAACCTTCAAAACATTAAATAATTATATTCAGATTTTAAAATGTATATTCTAATGACTTAGGAATTTAAATCAAACAATCACAATTTGCCTTACCATATTTGAGAAAAGATACTCTGTTCTAGGATCCTAGGTGGTTGTCAAGTCTATTTAATTGCTACTTTGAAATAAGGAATAATAAAATAAGTGTGAAATGTCTACAGAAGGGCAGGCATCGAGGCACAGCAGGTCAGGCCATCACTTGTGATGCCTGCATCCCATTTCAGAGTACCTGAGACTGAGTCTCACCTTCACTTCCTAAACAACTTCTTGCTAGTACACCTGGGAGACAGCAAATGATGGCTCACGTACTTGAGTTCCTGCCACATGGCTTCAGCCTGGACCAACCCTGGCTACTACAGGCCATTGGGATTTGGGGAATGAACCAAGGAAAGATCTTTCTCGCTCTCACCCTCTTTCTCTCTGTTGCTCTGCCTTTCAAATAAATGAAAGTAAATTCAAAAACAATCTACAGAAAGGAAAACCACTCTAGGACAATCATCAAATGAACAACTATCATACTTTCTACATATCCAGAAAAACTGCCTTCCTACAAGAGGCAGCCTTTGGGAGATAAACTACTGATTGTTTATATATTTATGTTAAGTGTCTAAAGAATTATGCTTATATACAAACAATAATTTACACTGATGCATGTCTGACAAGCAACTGATTTATCAAATCAATAAATGCTTTTATAAATGTGTGTGAAAAGATTTTACATCAGTTTACAAAGAACATATTTAGTGAGCTGCATAAATATACACAAATCTAACACTTATACACCCAATAAAAAATAGCTATATAGATTTTTGTGTAAATTATGAAGTCCCTGAGTAGGGATTTAACAAGCAAGATATATGTGCACCAGTATACAAAAACTGCACAAATTAATCATGGTGTACTAGCATTGTAATGCACTATTAGATTCTGAATTAGGTAATGCTCAGAAAAATCAAGTTTCATTTATGCAAAAGCACCCTAAAAACAAGGTGTTTAACAAAATGAATGCTGATGCTGCTCATTTTCTTATTATTACTACTATTTCAATTTACTATGGCTACACTTCCAAAATCTGTGGCATTTGTAAATGTAAGTTAGAGAGACTGTGTGTAGTGTGTGTGTGTGTATGTGTGTGTGTGTGTGTATGTTTAGCATATTATTATTCCTATTTTGAAATTAGGAAAGTGACTACCCAAGCTCATGAAGCGCTTGAGTTCAAAAAATATTCTGAATTCTTAAAATATTGATGCTAGCCACTAAAACTGTTAAGTACGCTTGTTTCTGACATTAATCATAATTTTACAAACCAAAAGTCTCCAGGGGTAGACGTATGATGCAGTAGTTAAGTTTGTGACATGGAACACTGGCATCCCATATTGGAGTGCCTGATTTGAGTCCTGCTGCTTCCACTTCCAATCCAGCTTCCTGTAGATGCATCCTGAGAGGCAGCAGATCATGGCCCAAGTGCTTGGGACAACGCCACCTACATGGAAACCTAGATGGAGTACCAGGCTCCTGACTTCAGTCTGGCACAGCCATGGCTATTATGGGCATTTGGGGAGTGACTGGAATCTCTCTTTCTTTGTGTGTGTATGTGTGTGTGTGTGTGTGAGAGAGAGAGAGAGACCCTCTCAAATAGGTGAAAATAAATATAAACTAAACATAAAAATGAAAATATTATTGTTCAATGAATTGTATTTCTGTATGCTTAAATTCTATCAAAGAAATTTAGTTACAAAACAATAATACTTGAAACAACCATCTAGTTAATAGTGGAATATGTTAAGTCTACTACCATGAAAAATCTCATTAGAGCATCCAACAGTTTATCAACAGATATAACCCATACTTTATGGATGATGTGTGTTTCTAGTATGGTGTACTCAAAATATGTGTTTAAACTGGATCCTCATTTCAATATAAAATTATTCAACGATTTTTCTTCAAATAGCATACTCCAGTACTTTAAAACACATCTGGTGTTATTTAAGAGTTCTTACATGTATATGCAGTAAAGATAAGACAGCAAGGTGACTAACGACCCTTAATTTATTTGTTTTATTAAACATTGGGGGTCCAGAATTAGTAAGAGTTTTAAATCTAAAACAGAATTCAAGACATTGAAGGTTAAAATTATGTCTCTGGCTCAAACTCAAATAAGCACATCTTGAAGACTTAAAATTCAGGAAATCTTACAAATTTTAACATTTAAAAAAATATTTGCCTCCTACCACCTTCCTCTCAATGTTTCTTCAGGGCTTTATAAAGTATTTTACATTACCCCAAAGATGCAGGATATTCAGTCTTCAGTGGCTTTGCATATACTCGCCATGTCTCCTGAAGTCTTTTATCCAACCTTCCAGATCACACTTTCCCACTTCATCTTTCAACACCTTTCTCCTGTGAAAACTTTTCCAAACTTTTCCCCTTTCCCAGCAACCAGAACTCCCTCTTAATGCTGGTTTCCATTTCTCTATTTCAGTATTTATTTCCCCCAATGACTGCTACAGACTTGTGTGTGTGTCCTTTAACCAGACCATAAAATTACTAAAAGTAAAGATGGTGCTTTTATTTATCCTCAAATAACTGCTACTCATAGAGTTACACTTAAAGGATACAAAAACATTGATTGATTAAATCAATGAACTGAGTGTAAATGGGGGAAAAATGAAAACATGGCTTCAAGAAATTTTAAATAATCACCTTAGTGATTCAAACTATAAATACAAGTTAATTTAAAGAACTTTATAACTGGAAAGTAGGTTTGTTTTATCATTATTATCTCCACATTACTACAAGCTGAGAATCCCAAATCTAAATAAACATCTGAAATCCAAATGCACAAAAATCCAAAACTCTCTGAGCACCAATATGATACCACAAGTGGGAAATTCCACACCATGGAACTTTCTTTCATGTACAAAATTATTAAAAAAATTGTATAAAATTACCTACAGGTTATGTATATAAGTGTATACAAAACATAGGTGTATTTAATGTTCAAAGTTGGGTTCCATCCAGAAGATAGCTCATTATGTATACTTAAATATTATGAAATCTGAAAAAAAATCAAAAGTCTGAAACACTACAGGTCCCAATCATTTCAGATAAGAAATATTCAATCTCTACTATTATTATTGATTACCAACCACCACACTATGGTTTGAGTGAAATTACTCCATTTCAATTTAAAATTAATATGGAGTTTCTAAAAGCTATTCTAAACATCAGTGAGATAAAGAATTATAACAACTTTATTCATAAGTGCTATGACCCTCATCTCAAAGACCACAGTCCCCCAAGATGACCAACCTCACAGAGCCCCTGAATGCTAATTATATAGTAGCAACTGATAGCGTTGGTTATAGAGCAAGTATGTTCAAAAGTTTTCTAAAATGCATAAAGCAGGAAAACAGTGCTTCATTTAGCAGACTGCTGTATTATAGGATTTAGCACATTAAAACTTCCATAATGATGTTCCACATATAGTAAATGCTCATCAAGTATTATATATCTTTATTGCATTTTCATTTTGTCTTTTTTTTTAAAGATTTATTTATTTGAAAGGCAGAGGGACAAAAAGAGAGGGAGAGACAGAAAGAGAAAGAGATCTTGTATTAGCTAGAAGTGGCCACGCTCCCCAAATGACCACAACAGCTAGGGCTGCTCCAGGTGGACACCAGGAGCCTGGAACTCCATTTGGGTCTTCCACATGAGTGGTAGGTGTCCAAGTACTTGAGCCATCTTCTACTGCCTTCCCAGGCACATTAGCAGGAAGCTAGATTGTAAGTGGAGCAACCTGGTCTCAAACCAGCATTCCATCACGGGATGCCAGTGTCCCAGGTGGTGCTTTAACACAGTCTGCTACAAAACCAGCCCCAGATAATGCATGTGTTGTGTATTCTTCGTGGAAAAAAAAATCCTAATGTGCCTTTTTCATGGAAAAACACTCCTAATTTTTTTCTCAAGCACCATTTCTTCCTCTTTCAAGACTCAACAATAAAATGACCCCAGCATTATTCCAAACTGGCCCAATGAGATTGCAGGGATGGAGCCAAATTTTTGGCTTGGATAACAATTTCTCTTTACTCTTTCTATTGAGCCTGAACAAGACTGTAACACAGTACCAATTAGGAATGGCAGTCATCTGGAAGGCAAGAAGGAAGTTAGCCTTAGGACAAAGCCTGATGCCCAGGCTTCCTGAGGACAACACTCAGTCCTGATTTACATGCTGACTGCAGATAACCGATGCTCTGTCTTCCAGTCATTTGAGATCACAAAGGCCCCACATATTAAGCCAGTTTGAGTCCAGGTTTTCTGTTACTTAGTCAAAATGTTGTAGGTGGGGTGGGCACTGGGGCACAATAGGTTAAGCTGCCACTTGGGATGTCTGCATCTCCTATCAGAGTTCCGGTTGAGTCCCGCTACTACACCTCTGATCCACCTTCTTGCTAAGGCACACTTGGGGAAAGAGCAGATGATGTCTCAGTTGATTGGGCCCTTGTCACCCACCTGAAAGACACAGATATGCATGGAGTTCCTGGCCCCTGAAAGATGTCTGTCTGTCTATCTGCCTGTCTCTCAATCTGCTAAAAAAAGAAAAAGAAAAAAGAAAGAAAGGAAGGAAGGAAGGAAGGAAGGAAGGAAGGAAGGAAGGAAGGAAGGAAGGAAGGAAGGAAAATATTTTAATACCGTAGCTAAAGCACTGTACATATTTCTTTGTAAAGCAGGAAACCAGGAAGAGACAAAGATGCCATCCCTGATAATGATCGCAGCAGATTCCATGATCCTATTAAAAAACATTTTGTATCAGGTTAAATCTTTATGTTCTCCCTACAATGCTGTCATTACAAAATACCAAGAAGATTTGCTTAGTGAATGATTTGGGAAGTAAATGGCAGGTATCTTGCTACTGATATGGGAGATTGGTCCTAATAAGCACTATCAAAGAAGTATTTTGTGGGACGGGCACTTGGCCCAGCAGTTGACACGCCAGTTGGGTTGCCTGCATCCATATCAGAGTACTTAAGTTGAGTCCTGGCTACATTTCCAATTCCAGCTTCTTGCTAATGCACATTCTGGGAGGCAATATGTGATGCTTCAAGTGATTGGGTCCTTGCCACCTAAATGAGAGACTTGGATTAAGTTACAGGTTCCTGGTTTCAGCCAGGCCCAGCCCAAGTTGTTGCTGGCATTTGGGGGAATGAACCAACCAAGAAGAGTCGAGTGTCTGTCTGTCTCTCTCTACCTCCTTCAATTACATTCAATTAATTTTAAAAAGTACTCTGTAAATCCTACCATCATGCAGTGCAAGGCTGGCTACAGTTATACATTACACCAATCCCAATAAAGTTATAGTGCACATTCCTTTTACTTTGCGCTGAAATGTTTTGCATGTAATTATTTATGTACAAAGGAAATTTAAGGAACTATACCCTGACAACCTTACAGATGCTCTCACACATTACAGTTCTCAAGAGTTCACTTGGCGGAGGGGGCTGGTGTTGTGGAATAGCCTCCTGCAGTGCCAGCATCCAATATGGGCATGGTACTAGTCTCGGCAGCTCCTCCTTCGATCCAGCTCTCTGCTATGGAAGACAGCCCAAGTCTTCCAGGGGCACCCCCTACACCAGAAGAAGCTCCTGGCTCCTGGCTTCAGATCGGCACAGTTCCAGCTACTGCAGCCATTTAGGGAGTGAACCAGTAGATGGAGGACCTCTCTCTCTCTCTCTCTCTCTCTCTCTCTCTGCCTCTCAAATAAATAAATCTTAAAAAAAAAAAAAAGAGTCCATTGGAAAGCTAAGTTAAAACAGATTTCTAGTATCACATCCAAACAATGTCATTCAGTCATTCTAAGGTGGAACCTAGCAATTTACATTTAGCATTCACACCACTAAATCTGATGCAAATCAACCACATTTTTTACTTTATTTTAGTTTGTATTAATGTAAAGAATTTTATGTACTTCAACGGTACAATTCTAAGAAAAGAATCATAATTCCTTTCCTCCCTGTTTCCTTCTCTCCATCCCCCTCCTTTCTTCTTATCTTAAATTATTGTAAAAATATAATTTTAGTCTACTCTATAATCACAGACTTAATGTAACACTAACCTTAAGATTCAACATGTAATAAGTAGAAAGACCAAAATTCCACAGAAGTATAAACAAGGACTGAAAACAACAATCAAATCACAGATGTTCATTTTGTTCCTATGTATTTTTTTTGTATTCTATACATAACATTGCCCTAGACCAAATTACAAATATGAAGAAATGCAGGCAGGGGTAGATGTTTGGCCTAGCAGTTGAGGCACCAGTTTAGACATCTGCCTTCTCCATTGGAGTTTCTAGATTCAAGTCTCATCTCCAGTTCCCAAGTCCAGCTTCCTGCTAATGCAGACCCTTGGGGACAACAGCAACAGCTCAAGTCACTGGGTCCCTGCCACCTATGTGGGAGACCTGTCCTAGCCCCCAGCCATTGCAGGAATTTGGAGAGTAAACCAACAGGTAGGGAAGGGAAGGGAAGGGAAAGAGAGGAGAGGAGAGGGGCGAGGAGGGGAGTTGAAGGGAGAGTAGAGAAGGGAAGACAAATCAAATGGGATGTGCAATTTATAATGAAAAGTCCTAGTTCAGTCCCATCAATTCCTTGTCAACTTATTCATCTTTACTTCCTCTCTGGTTATCGCCACATAATTTCCATCTTCTTATGTTACCACCCTTACTGTTTTCATCAGATCTGTAGAAAAATTATTAGTGTTTCAACTGACTTGCAGTTTTGTGCCTTGAAATAATATACTTCAATCCCCATTTCTTAATGCATCAATTTTTGTCAATAACCCAACTTCCTTTTACCCTTCAAAACTGAGCGAGGCATCACAAAGTAGTCCCTAGACATTTGACCAAAAGGCATCACCATGTTCTCATCTTTCAGCTCTATAATTACATTCTCCTGAGCCACGCGGCCTGAGCTACAGCAACTGTTGTGATCAGTGAACTATTTTTCTAAGTAAAAGAGTAGTTGCTTTTTAAAAACTTTATTTTCATAAACTGCCTGATACAATTATGTCTTCGATTATTATATCATTTACCACAGCCTTTTGATTTTAAAAATAACAATAAGCACAGTTGACTAAAAGTCAGACATCTTAATCAAATTAGTAATTTTTCTTTTTTCTATTGTGTGATGCATTAAGGAATGGAAATTAAAAGGTAGTAAGAGGCCGGCGCTGTGGCTCACTAGGCTAATCCTCTGCCTTGCGGCGCCAGCACACGGGGTTCTAGTCCCAGTCGGGGCGCCGGATTCTGTCCCGGTTGCCCCTCTTCCAGGCCAGCTCTCTGCTATGGCTCGGGAGTGCAGTGGAGGATGGCCCAAGTACTTGGGCCCTGCACCCACATTGGAGACCAGGAGAAGTACCTGGCTCCTGCCATCGGATCAGCGCGGTGCGCCAGCACAGCGTGCCAGCCGCGGCAGCCATTGGAGGGTGAACCAACGGCAAAGGAAGACCTTTCTCTCTCTCTCTCTCTCACTGTCCACCACTCTGCCTGCAAAAAAAAAAAAAAAAAAGGCAGTAAGCTAACTGGCTGCCATGATTACTCACTTGCCATCAAGTTGGGCTCCTAAAACTCACTAGCAGAAAAACTGTTAGTTTATGTCAGTGTCTAGATATTCATCACAACATTGTACATACTGAAAGCAAACCCCAGCATAGGATGATTCGTGTCCGACTTCCAAAATTTTAAAGTACTACTTTCTAAGAATAAAATTTTCACTCATTTTCCATTGTTTACCTTAGTCTCAAACTATGCTGAATATATAATCAGGATCCATTTATCTATGGATGACAGTTAAATTCTCCCATAATTCATGTTTAAGTATGAAAAATTAAGATTTGAAGAATGAATATATGATAATCCCATATGCAATATTAAAACTTTCATTAGCTTTATAAGAAACAAATTACTGATCATAAAGTAGTTCTAAATTTACACATTACACTACTCTAAAGTAATCTTGCAAGTCTGCAAATAGTCAGTGAATCCAGGCTTCCAAAAACCATTTTTGAACATTCCATATGCATTCCTCTGCTAGAGCAGCACTGTCCAAAAGAAACATTTTGCAAGAAATATTTATGATTTTTGTCATGCTAAAGACAAATAGATAAAATAAATTTTAATACATTTTATTTAGCTCAATATACTCAAAATATTATCATGCCAATATAGGACCAATATGAAAATTATTGAGCTACTTCATTCTTTTATTCTACTGAGTCTTGGAAATCCAGTGTGTCCTGTATAGCACATTTCAGCTCAGCCACATTTCAAGTGCTCAATAGCCAAGTCTGGAGGTGGCTACTATTTGGGGAAGGGCAGATTAAAGGAGTAGTATTCAGAAATGGAATATGGAAATTTTTCCTGCAGGTCTTTAGAGGTGAGAACATAAAGAGTGAAGATTCAAAGTAAATAGTCGTTGTGTTCACCCAGGTAATTTTGGTCAAAACACTTTTTCAAAGATGTCAGAAAAATAAGCAGCGTTTTCTGATCATGATCATTTTCTGATCATGGCTTTTTGACTATCAGGCTCGTGATCGGGAAATACAGATATCCTTAGGATAACTGCACTGAAGAGTCAGCCCCAACAAGTCAATAAATATTAGATCTCCCAGCCACCGTGATAAGGTCTTTGACATGCCTCCAGTCTTAAAGGCTACGGCAGGACAGGCTCTCCAAGCTAAGCAGACTTGGCAGTCTCTCTGCATACTACACAGGCCAGGCGACTTCTAAATGTAGGGAACACTCCAAGGTGATTCAGAAAGTAAGTTAAACACATGCCAAATATTACATCCCGGATTAACAACAATCACAGTAAAATTGATCATTCTAAAACATACTTTCATATATTAGTGAATTTAAAAACTGTGAATTTCATAGTATTTAGTATTTACATTGTTGTAAGTATTGTCTTCACTGAATTAGACAATCGACATGAGAATAGACCATCTTCCCTCACTTTATGATCATTGTCGTGAATTCCACATCATGGGCTATTATGATCCCTGTTTTCAAGAAAAAAATGGTACATATGTGTATGTACATAATATCCCCACATGAAGTGACTATGTGAAAGTGTTTAAAACTGTTAAACCTTTAAATAAACTTTAAAATGTTTCTAGGAGCACAAAGAAAGAAATGTCACATCACACCCCGTAAATGTATAATTGTTAATGAAATATTTTTCCTAAATCTTGCTTTATACAGTAAGTACTTTCTCCCCTAATTTGCCTCTATATGAAATACTAATGTTTGAGGAATGGATACTGAGACTGCTATGCAACTGAGGCACTGGGAAGAGCCTCACAGAATCTTTCCTATAAGAGCTATGCAGGCACTGAGCCACAGACCTCAGCAAACTTATTGCAGTTACCCTGGATTCTTGTTTGTCAGGGAGCTACATCTCCAGTTCTGTGTTAAGGAGTTATAATTCCACAGACAACACTGAAATGTTTCCACCCCACCACATTTCGCTTGTCACCACATACCTGGTGACAGCCACCCAAGCAAAAGGAGGAGGACCTAGAAGTTAACTGATGGACAGCAAATCTGCAAATCTGACCAATCTGACCTTTTCCTCTGACTTCAGGGGATATTCTATCATGAACTCTCACTTAACATAGAAAAAGCAAATAACTCAAAATGGTTTGATCTAGATTTTTTCTCAAATTTCAGTACTTTTAGTAATTCTAAGTAACATGAAGCAAGAACAAATTAAGAATTGTGACGCAACAACTTGGGAGTATGTGTGCAGGCAGATTCAAGACAATGCCATCAGTAAAGTCAAACTCCCTAAAGAGGCATGTATGCTGGAAAACACATTAATTCCAAAGATTATGTCAAAGGTAACTGTGTTGGACTCAGATGTGTTGGACTCTGAAAATAATAATTTTTTTAAAAAGGTTGGCCATATTTGTGAACGGGCTCTTCCCAGGGCTGGCGCTGTGGTGCAGTGGGTTAAAGTCCCAGCCTGCAATGCTGGCATCCTATAAGGGTGCCAGTTCGAATCCCAGTTGATCCTCTTCTGATCCAGCTCTCTGTTATGGCCTGGGAAAGCAGTAGAAGGTGGCCCAAGTTCTTGGGCTCATGCACCTGCATGGAAAACCCAGAAGAAGTTCCTGGCTTCAGATCAGCTCAGCTCTGGCTGTTGTTGTCATTTGGGGAGTGAACCAACAGAATGGAAGACCTCTCTCTGTAACTCTTTCAAATAAATACAATAAATCTTTAAAAAAAAAAAAAAAGGCTCCTCCCTGAACTCAATAATCCTCTTACAAAAACGACCCTAAATAGAAAAGCCACCTACAATCCCAAAATGATCTTCAAAATATGCCTTGTCTGGGTTTTTTTTTTTTTTTAAGATTTATTTATTTATTTGAAAGTCAGAGTTACACAGATAGAGAAGGAGAGACAGAGAGAGAGAGAAAATAGACAATTTTCCCAGAGTCTATCTCCCAAGGCTCCTGTGTCACATAAAACTTGATTAAATAAAACTGTTACGCTTTTCTCTTGTTAACCTGTCTTTTGTTGTAGGAGCATCAGCTATGACCTTTATGATGGGTGAGGAAAGGTATCACGCTTCTCTGTTCCTACAAATGGCTGTGAAAAGAAATTACAAATATAAGGCTTGGGTGGTTAGCAGAATTTGAACTTCAATATAAAATCCAGGGAAATTTGGGACCGGTGCTGTGGCATAGGGGGTAAAGCCGCCGCCTGCAATACCAACATCCCATATGGGCGCTGGTTCGAGACCCGGCTGCCCCTCTTCCAATTCAGCTCTCTGCTATGGCCCGGGAAAGCAGTAGAAAATGGCCCAAATCCTTGGGCCCCTGAACCCGTGTGGGAGACCCAGAAGAAGCTCCTGGCTCTTGACTTCGAATCAGCGCAGCTCCAGCCATTGCAGCCAACTGGGGAGTGAATCAGTGGATGGAAGACCACTCTCTCTCTGCCTCTGCTTCTCTGTGTAACTCTGACTTTCAAATAAAGAAATAAATCTTTAAAAAAAGCCAGGGAAACTGAAAAGATACATAACACAGGGAAGATATTCCCTGAACTTAAATATAAAGCCAACTAGGCGTTTCCTAATTTCCCTCCTCAAGTAGTCTTTTGCCACTGCAAATAAAGCAAG
The DNA here is from genome assembly GCF_051225735.1 of Oryctolagus cuniculus. Classification (NCBI taxonomy): domain Eukaryota; kingdom Metazoa; phylum Chordata; class Mammalia; order Lagomorpha; family Leporidae; genus Oryctolagus; species Oryctolagus cuniculus. The sequence goes on along the minus strand of NC_142880.1, from coordinate 71,370,438 downwards.
ACTAAGCCTTCTGTTTAATTTCGCTGTGTCTATAGTTCCTCCTCCATCATGTCTATCAATATAAGAAACAAGACCATAATTTGAACTTACTCCCATCTTCTATTAGTTTCAAAAATGGAAGATTATTTAAGAAATCTCTTTATTCAGAGGTTCTTTTTTTTTTTTTTTTAACAATAAGCAGATGCTTTCAAAGGCGGGAAGAAGAGGGCATGGTTCCTTTTTCAGATTTGTTTTCTCCTCCAGCAAACAGGCACATACAGTAAAAAAAAAAAAAATCCTAATGTGAGTAGGAAAATGTGGCTTTATACATCATATTGGGCACTGTGTGACCAGGGAAGCTGAGTGACCTAGGAAAAATCTTGTCTCTCTCTAAAGTTTGTATTCCTTACCTGTTTCACACAAAGATTTCTCAGTTTAGATGCTGAATCCAGGACACTTTTGCCTTCTACACACATCTCAGAACAAACACTTGAATAGAAACAGCAACAAAAAACATTACTTCCAAAACATTCCTACCTTCCAGTTAGAAGTAAAAAGCCAAAGCAGCCCTTGGAGCAATTAGCAACATAAGGATTATCTAACATAAAAAGCCAAAGGTAACAAAATCTCTGCCAAAAGGTTTTTGAAAGTTGCTTCTTTTCAAATCATTTCTCAGAATGGGTGTTGTGTGCAGCAAGTTAAGCCGCCCCTTGGGAGGCCCACATCCCAGTACTGGACTGCCCATTCAAGCTCCAGCTACTCCACTTCTGATCCAACTCCTTGTTAATGCGCCTGGGAAGCAGCAGATGAGGACTCATGCATTTGAGTCCTGCCACCCACATAGCAAACCCGAATGGAGTTAGTGGCTCCTGGTTTTGGCCTGGCCCAGCCTTAGCTGTTGTGGACATTTGGGGAGTGAACCAACAGATGGAAGATCTTACTCTTTCCCAGGCTCTCTCACTCTTGCTTGCTCACTCTCTCTCTCTCTTCCCCTGTTTCTGTCACTCTGCGTTTCAAATAAGTAAATACTTCTAAAAACATGAATGACTTCTGCTTATAAAAGATAAAATAAAATCAGTTTTTTATAACTAATAAGTAAGAATTCTCTCATATTACATTGATTATGTAAGAAGTTCCCATAACATGAATTGCTCCTGTTTATGTCGTGTTTTCATACTATCTCAATTCAATTAATTCCTAACATAATTGATAAAAGAAAATATTCCCTACAAAGTTTAAGTACCTAATAACAGAATTGTTTGTAGAAGCTAAAGCTCAAAATCTGAAAATGTCACCGGCAAGTGTGTGTGTGTTTGTGGGTGGCTGCATGTGTGTGTGCCTGTCTGCAAAATGCAAATGTCCAAAAAACTTGAGCCAGGCCACTGCTATGTTCCTTGAAGCTTTTCTGAATTACACTCATCTCTAAAATCCCAAGTCCTCGATAAAGGTTCCTTTCTTTGAACTTCCACAATACACGCAGTAATACAACATTCATGTTGCTTCAATTTAATTTCTTCACTAAACTCAATTTTATAAGCTTTGTTCCATTATAGTTTTCTTAAGAACCAGGATCATGCTAATGGTTATTGTATCAATTTTCTACAATAGGACTGGCAGTGTTTCATTGAATACTGTCTGTCTGACTGCATAATGAAGCCAAACACATGGGTGAGTGTACTTGCCATTACATGGTTAGCGTCCAGCAAAGGGCCTGCTGCACAGTCAATAAATACAAGCTTACAGAATCAATACATCAGAAATGCACCCATTTCTGGACTTCTCTAGAAAACTTTTCCAAATGACAATATTTTATTTCAACAGTAACCCAAATAAAAAGAAACATCAATCCCTGAATTTCCAGAACACTTTGGAAGCTCAAAGTCTAAAGCAAAAGAAATTTTAAAATTAAAAGGACCAACAAACAAAAAAGGCTGAAGGCCAATATGAATAGGAAAATGGAGATAATGTGAGCGTATGTTGGAAAATTAATCCCCAAATTCATATTAATAGAATCTAGAGACTAGACTTTGGGGAGGTGATTGGGACTGGATGATGTCATGAGAGTGGAGCTCTTAGTGTCTTAGTAAGAGAAAGAGACCTGAGCTGGAGGGCTCGCTCTGTCTCACCAGGCAATGCCCTCCACCACATATGTTGCAGTCAGAAGGCCCTCACCAAAAGTAGACCAGATGTTAGGCAATGGGGAGAAATGTACTCTTGGATTTTCCAGTCTGCAGAAACTTGCATCAAATACATTTCTATTCTTCATAAAGTAACAGGTGTCGGGCATTTTGTTATAGTAACAGAAAAACAGACTAAGACATCTGTCACAAGTAGTTCCATAATCCGTGCAAACCTAAAATGGGAGTTTTCAGGATGAATCACTCCAACATCCCAATTGCAGGCATCTTCCAGAGGATGGACTTTATCAAAGGAGTAGAAACCGGATTTTATCAAAGAAGTAGAAAACAAATGACGAGTTCACTGAAATCAGGAGATTTGACAATTTTGTTCTCTATAATGAGAAGAGTGATGGAAATACAACAGACATTCAATAAGTATCTGTGGAATCATGAGCAAGCTATGGCAGTGATAATATAAGAAGTCCTTACGAGAGGCAAATCAAACCCCCAAGTAGACCTACAAGAAAGGAACTGATTGGGAAGTTCAAATGCCATAACGCACCATGCATATAGAAAAGAATCATGAACACAAAGAAATCATTTCCTTAATCAGAAAGAACATTTCCATGAGTAGGCATCTGGCCTTGTGGTTAAGATGTCCACGTTCCACACTTGTTCCAGTTCCTGACCCCAGCTTCCAGATAACACAATCCCTGGAAGGCTCAATTAATTGGGCTCCTGCCACCCACATGGGAGACCTAGACTATATTTCTCAGCTCCTGGCTTTGGCCCCAGCCCCACATCAGCTGAAAAATGAAGCAGCAGATGGGAGCTTTTTCTATTGCTCACTCTCTGTCTATGCTTCACAAATAAATACATACAATTTTTAAAATGCATCATTTCCTAGTGATTATCATATCATCCTGTCAATCTGCTTCTATAACACTCTGTCATCTCTAATTATTTGCTTTATTTATTAGTGTAATTGTCTATCTGCCAGCCCCATTTAGTTGATAAACTCCATAAAGGCAGGGTCCCTGTCAGCCTTGTCACTATATAACTACTGGCCTGGTGGAGAGGAAGCACTCGAGGGACAATTAGAGGAATAGAAGACAGATATTTCCCTTACTGTTTTCTCTTCTGTACACCTAATCTTTGTTTCTGCACTTAGTGTTATATGGTACCCCAATTACTTCAATAAGAAGATTAAAGAAGTCTGAGGCTATAATAATTAAAGACACAATGCCTACCACTTTTGTTGAAGACAGTAGACAGAGAAACTGAGTGAAGAACAAGAGCCACGTTGCAGCAACTGGGATTTCTGGATTGATAAACTTTTTCACAGAGACAAGAGTGATTTCTTTACATGAATTTCAAATATCGTTTAAAAAATAAAAATGCATTAGAAAATCATATAATGAAATGAGAAGCCCTGAAAATCGTCTTTTTAGATTACTTTCATTTCTCCAAGGCAGATGCGAGTCCAACAGTGGTATTGCTTAGTGGCCACCAATGAAACAGAACTGCATTTAGCTAATCAAATCATTATTGTACTTTCATGCTTTATCAGTGGTCACAGATCATGTTATTTACTGTCAAACGATAAATAGGTCTAATGATTGCCAAAATATGATCAAGTGTCATTTAATATATTCCCTTTTAGAAAACATAATTTACTGACTTACGTAAGATTTAATTAATGTTAGATGTCATCTTTTAGAAATTAAAGGAAGAAAATCCTTTAAAAAGGAACTGACTTAAGAACACGTAAAACCTGTACAACTAAAGATGAATGCATTTTCATCAGGTTCCAAACTATGTATTCTACAAAATGGACCCAAAATGTAGAAAAACTGCATGTGGTTTTATTAAAAAGGTCAGTTGTCAAAACAAGGGAAATGCATGAGTTTATGTTTCTAAGATAAAAATCACAGCTACACAATTATGCCCATAATTTTCATGAATCAGAACTGTCAGAACAAGGTCAAATTCTCTAATTATTTTTAAATAAAATTATGACATAAAAGGTTCTAAATAAAAAAGTTCTAAATGCCTGGGTACAATCATGCTACTTACCAATAATAACAACAAAACCTCAACATTGTCCTGAGATCTCCCCAGGACAGGGCTATAATGGTGCAGAATAATAAACAGTTTATTTTGGAGTCATAAATCAACACATTTTAAAATATGCTTTTCAAGTTAACTTTATCTCTTTAACAACCTCCAGAATTCTTCAGAGTTGAAAAGAAACAACCCTTACTAACCAGCATCATTTCTAAAATGGTATTCAAACTGTAAATGCAGTTACATAATTAGAATATCACATATATTCAGGCCATTTGTGAAAATTCTGCCAAGGAAAGAAATATCTATAAAGAAAATTCACATAAAAGCATATTCTTGTACAAGAAGAATTAAAGGCTTTATTTCCTGGTAATCAAATTCACTATGCTTTGACTTTTATTTTAATGTCTCACCTTGATCTGCATCTCCCATATCCAACCAACACCAAATCCTGCAATTTTGCACCACATATCTCTTCAACTCTTCCACTCTTTTGGATTCTTATAGTCATTAGTACAGTAGCCTCCTATTATTAAACATAATTATGACACTTTCTATTTTATCATTCTTCTAATTTAACAAATGGAGGTAGAGACAATTACATACACTATCCAATCTTCAATCTGTATTAGTTAACTGAGTTACAAACTTAAAATTGCATAATATGAATTTACAGTAGGCAGTAAAAAAAATGGTGGAAAGCATATTTACAATTGGAAGCGAGTATGAAACCAATGTAAGACTTGAATACAAATTCTAATACAAAAAATTCTCCTTAGCATTAACTGGGGAATTTCCACTGTCTCATAGTTACAGGAATTCAGAAACTCACATAGCATCACAAAGTGCTTTAATGAGTACTCAGACTGATCTGGAGAGATGCTGGAGGATTATCTAGTAACTACTTCAAGTAGGAGAGTGAGGATTATTAAGTGTAATGATTATCCTGAGAGAAGGCTTTTGCCAGGTTAAAAAAGACATGGAAATTTGTGGAACAGCTGAACCAGCATTAATACATTAATTTAATATTTGATACTGTATTCATAAGGGGGAAAACATAATTTTGAGAAATGAGGCCTTGACACAAATATTCAGTAATTAATATAAGCAATAGTCAAGACTGCAAATAGAGTTATAATACAAGAAAAATCAAACATGTATTCTAATCCTTATAAATTTAAATACTTGCCTTAAAGCATTTTTCTTAGTAAATTTAGATTGCAGAACGGTTATTTCCCGGTAGTTGATAAAATTAAGTCTCCAATTTCATTGCATTACAGAAAAATCAAACAAAAATCTACATTTGGAAACCACAGGCTATTCAATGAGAACTGTTTTTATGTGCAAACTTATTATCTTGTCTCTCAACTGTGAATGAAGCTATCTACAGAAAAATCAATTGTTAGATGGAACTTGATTTTCTCTTAGAAGTGTCATTCTCTGAGAATTTAAAAAAGAGAGCTACAAAAAGTTCCCTTTTCAGCATATGGGCTACAGACAGAAAGTACTCTTTTTTCACCCCTAAACCATTAAAATTCCTTAATGGCTTAAGCCCCACTTTTTTCTTGACCTTGAACCAGTGAACACGTCTGACAGCCTCACCGCCTATGGCTGGACTTTCAGAAATGAGTATATATTCAGTCTGGTGTATTTTGCTCATTTTCAACAAAGGCAGGTTCCATGAGTCATGCTGTCTGTCCTGGGTGTTAATGGAACTTTCACTCATCCAACTGGTGATGTTATCCTATCAAGAATGTATCAGCCAAAAGCAGACCAATGAGAGGCCAGAGCCGCACCCATACTAACTATGTCCCCGTGACTTGATACTGACCCAAATCTGACCCACAGTCCAGATGCATAAGCTCATCTAGAGCTGATTTAAAATAAGCCCATCCCTTTCTGACCCATCCCAACTTGAATGAATCTGAGTGTGCAACTCCACAGATACCCAGAGAACTCCCAGGACGTTCAAGTGTGACACTGAATGCATACCACACTTGTATTTTCATCGTATTGGTGACATTAGCGTTGTCAATCATTTGCTTAATCTCTTTATGTCTGCATGTGGGAGTTCTAAGCAAGTGACAAAATCTTAACAAGGATGGCCAGGTACATGTGTGTTTCCTTGATCTCACTACCTCTATATACTGAACACCGATCTGCTCAAGCTAAATAGGGAGAGGCAGCTATGGAAATGAGGATATATGGAAAATTTATGTTGAGACACTTTGAAAATGCTAAAGTCTTCAATATCTATTCATACTATGTTTGATAATTTCTGAAGATTCCAACTGGCAAAGACCCATGTTTTTGAGGTGACGAATCAAGCAAGGGAAGAATCGAAAGTTTCCCATGCTCCAGCATTTCTCAGTCCATCTGTAAATGGACTATCCTTCAGCACTACTTGCACCAGGCTGTGTTAGGATTCAAGTTAGGTCAGCAGGCAGTAGGACAGACACAACCCAGCTGGAGTGGAATCAGCAGGATCATGACTCCTGGAACAGCTACCAACCTACCCTCTTCCAGCAGGACACCCAAGATCACTGCCACCACCTGGTCCTCTTTCCTGAACAAAGGGGTGTGGAAAACACCTTTCACTACAGTTCAGAGGAGGCAAGGTGAAAATATTTTTCAAGAAAACTTTTCTTTCTGTCTGTAAAACTTAATAAAATCCTGCCCTAACTCTAACCCAGGGGAAGGGAAACATGTCTTGAATACATGTACTTGATCCAAGTTTAATTTATAGTTAGAAGCTAGAACTCATCTTGGCTGGCGCATCATATAAAACATATAGTCTTCTAACCATTTTTCTTTTCTGAACCTTTTCAGGGAACCCTGACTCCATACTCTCCTGTTGAGACTTGTTTGCCATTTTATTCCTCTGATGGGTTTTCACTCCATTCAGAGACGGGATAAATCGAGTATTTTATCAGGATGAAAGACTGATCATTCTTTGAGTGGAAATTGTCCCTAGCCTTTTGCATGCTCTGCATTGTGCTCTTGGGGAAAAATGTGTCATTCCATGTCCGCTGAGATTCTGCTGCATATAAAATGCTCAGGTATCATTTCTGGCTTTATATAAGGCAATGGGTCAGTTTATCAGAGTAACAAATGAAAAGATGCTACACAACAATAAGGCGATATTAAGAAGTTGACTGGATGGAATTCATTTGAGGGCATTTCAAAAATAATATGTTCTAGGATTCTCAAGAAACCCTAAAACCAAAAATAGAAACTTTAGATCCAAATGGACAACTCAAGTGCAAGGGTCGTGGTGAATTTGTCTTTCTGCTAGAATGGAAGATGAATCAATCAATTAGGAAGTATTTTACACATTTTACTCTGAGATTTTTATTTAAATATAAACCTCCAATTTAAACATGAAGTGCCAATTCACTCATTTGTTTGCATGTATTTGATTGAGAAACATTTCTTGAGCACCTACCATGTACTGTAAGCCAAATACATGGTACCAAAAGCCCTCATGGAGTTTACAATCGGAGAAAGAAATTAAACTATAATCCAAAAGTCACATCTAAATGTGTAAAACTGCAGTTTCAAAGTAGTTGTCCCAACAGGGAAGTGTAACAGAATCACAGAGAGAGAAAAAGAAAAAAAGCTTTCCTGCCTAACATGTCAATGGTGACCTAATGGATACTAAGATGGAAAAGATACTAGTGACATCAGTCCAACACAGTAGATATTTGCATTATAAAACTGAGGATATTACGGTAATTTATAAGCCACATGCCAAAATGTTTTACTTACAGCAAATGAGAATATTACTTTAAAAATATACCTTTGATCATTATGTCCTTAGAATTATATCTACTATATTTATATACATATATACATATATATACACACACAGCTTTGAATATAACTATCAACACCAACAGAGTTTATCAAAAAAACTATACCAATAAACTTGGGAGTTTTTGTTGAAATGAATAAGCCTTTTTATTTTATTGACATCTTGATATAAGTACGAATTTTCTTCTTTAAAATACTGTCAAAAGGGGCTGGTGCTGTGGCACAGTGGGTAAAGCCGCTGCCTGCAGTGTCAGCATCCCATAAGGACACTGGTTTGAGTCCCAGCTACTCCACTTCCAATCCAGCTCTCTGCTATGGCCTAGGATAGCAGTAGAAGATGGCCCAAGTCCCTAGGCCCACATGAGAGACCTGGAAGAAGCTCCTGGCTCCTAGCCCAGCACCGGTTATTGGGGTCATTTGGGGAATAAACCAGTGGATAGAAGACACCTGATCTCTACCTCTCTACCTCTCTCTCTCTCTCTGCCTCTGCCTCTGCCTCTGCCTCTGCCTCTGCCTCTCTGTAACTCTGCCTTTCAAATAAATAAATAAATCTTAAAAAAAAATACTGGCAAAAATGAAGATAAGAAATATACAAGTGAGACAGGATTTCCAGATAACATTTTGGCATTCTATTCAATACATTTCCAAAATAATCTGTAATTTTTGATTAGGAAGGAAGTACTGAGAAACAGTTGAGGTGGCAACGTTAAGTCTCACTCTCATAAAGAAGACACTCCAGGCAAGACTAGTTAAATCCATGGCTAGTGCTGTGGCTCACTAGGCTAATCCTCCGCCTGCGGCACCGGTATCCCCGGTTCTAGTCCCAGTTCGGGCGCAGGTTCTGTCCCGGTTGCTCCTCTTCTAGTCCAGCTCTCTGCTGTGGCCTGGGAAGGCAGTGGAAGATGGTCCAAGCGCTTGGGCCCTGCATAGGAGGGAGCACCTGGCTCCTGGCTTTGGATCGGCACAGCGCGCCAGCCGTAGCGGCCATTTGAGGGGGTGAACCAATGGAAGGAAAACCTTTCTGTCTCTCTCTCTCTCACTGTCTAACTCTGCCTGTCAAAAAAAAAAAAAAAAGGAAAGAAAGAAATCCAAAGGAACAGAGTAAAGAAGGTCACATCACAGGGAGCTGACAGCCAGCTAAGTTGGCAAGAGAATAAGAAGTTCCAAAAGCTACAATTAAAGCAGAAGGCACAAGCAGGTAAAGAAGTACAAATGGAGACACTAAAAGATTTGAGAAGTGATGGGGGGTGGGAGGAAGAAAACCAGAATTAGAAGAGAAAGATGTTAGTGAAGTCTAGGGAAAAAAGACTTTTCAAAATTGCAGACATAAAGTAGGTGAACAGTTAGAGTGGTAAGGGCTTACAGAGTAAATGGGAAATAAACACTGGGCAAGGCATTTAAGGATGGCCAGAGAGAGGGACAGGGCTGGTAGGTAGCAGAATGTAATCTCTTTATAGATAAGATAATTATGGCTGTTTTATAAACTGAAGATTATTGGCTGATCATTCAAGAAATGTAATATATGTTTCTGCATACCTTAAAACATGGCACCTTGGATACTCACTCAATCTCAAATCTAAAAAGTTTTCAGTTACTCAAGTTTAACCTTAACTTTCACTCAGATAGAGCTTCAATTATTTTATTTTTTGCTACGTCTATAAAGTGGCCTAAATAGTCTAAAAACAGTGAATATAAACTAATAAAAGATAAATTAAACCACAGAAGGAGCTATGGTATAATTTGATTCTCCTTGATCCTTGGCTCCATTATATACTTGAAATTAATTAGATGTAACTGTGTCTTTTTCCTTGTTAAAATCTTTACTCTTTCTTTCATAAACATTAAATTATGTTCTTGAAGTGCTGGTGTACCAATATAATTTATAAGGTTTACATAAGGCTAACAATACAGCATATACTTCTTTCATCTAAATCATGTTTTTGTTTAAAAAGTAAGCAGTAAGCTCAATTGAAATATATCAAGATAATGCCATGGCAGAGAATAGTTTTAAATTCACTCACGTGAAAATATCTGAAATGTATAGTTCTCGTGGTAACCCTAATTCACAAAAACATTGCTCAAGTACACTAAGGTTTTATTTTTGCATATTCAAAAGTAAATCAAATTGTAGAGATTCAGTGAATAATAATTTCATATCTTCTGAGTGTTTTTAAATCAAAATAATTTATTATATAGGGAAGAAGTTTAGAAATAACCCATTATTTAATTATAGAACGAAGGGCACAAAAAAACTGAAAAAATGAAACTATAAAGGAACTATAGGAAATAATTGATAAAATTAATTTTTTTTTTATTTTTTGACAAGCAGAGTGGACAGTGAGAGAGAGAGACAGAGAGAAAGGTCTTCCTTTGCTGTTGGTTCACTCTCCAATGGCCGCCCACGGCTGGCACGCTGCGGCCGTCGCACCGCGCTGATCCAATGGCAGGAGCCAGGTGCTTCTCCTGGTCTCCCATGGGGTGCAGGGCCCAAGCACTTGGGCCATCCTCCACTGCACTCCCTGGCCACAGTAGAGAGCTGGCCTGGAAGCGGGGCAACCGGGACAGAATCTGGTGCCCCAACCGGGACTAGAACCCGGTATGCCGGCACTGCAAGGCGGAGGATTAGCCTAGTGAGCCGCGGTGACGGCCAAAATTAATTTTTTAAAAAATCACAAAAGATTAGCTTACACAACTGTTTTGCTCTTTTATTGAAAATACTATATAAATAATTACTAAAGATTTTTATTGCAAATTACAGAACCTATTAATTTACTTTTATGAAGTGTGTCCTATTCAATTAGCTAAACTGGTCAGACTCCAACAACTATTTACAACCTCCTTCATAATTTGAGGAAGACTAAATGACTAAGCATGAACCTACACTAGGCTGGTACTTTGGTCATTTTCTAAGCACTGAGGGTGCTTTATCAGGTCACAAGGTCACTGTAATTTAAACCTCCATGAGTAAAGACAATTCAGTATTACAGTCAAGGCCACAGTGTAATACTCTCAACTCCATTTCAATACCTGGGAGCCGATTACTTTACAGACTCTACATAGCCATGTAGAGTTTCTAGAAGGGAAATGCCTCAAGAGAAAGGCTCATAATTAGAACTGAGGCTCTTGACATCACCCTAAAGAAATGCCTCTATGGCACCCAATATATGCAAGAAGGGCTGAGTTCCCTCCATAAGAAATGTGGTTATGAGATCCCTGGTATTATTCAGTTTCCTGTCACTATAATGAAATACCCAAGACAACTAACTTTAGATGGAGAAAAGGTTTATTTAGCTTACAATTTTGGAAGTTGAAGACCAAGATCAGAAGGCCCCGCTGTCTTGGACTGCAGGTGGCAGGTGGTAATGGTGGAGCATGTAGGAAAGATCACATAAGTGGGCCACGAAGCAGACAGACTGGGCCCAAACTCTAGTTTTTATAACAACCCTCTCATGAGAACTCAAGAAGTCACACCATAACTACCATAGCAGAGCACACCCCCAATGACCTAAGGAATTCCTATGGGCCCCACCTCTTAAAGGCTTCACCATCTCCCAATGGTATCAACCTGAGAACGTATGAGTCACTGGGGGGCATTCAAACTAAACCAAACCATTACACCTCCTAAAGGGATTCTGATCAAATCCAAGGGAATAAACTACACATGAAAACACAATCAAATTAAATAAATTACTTAAAATGCAAGTTAAAGGTGTAATGAGTCTTAACACTGTATACATGGAATTGGCAAGAATCAGGCATTCCAATACTCTCCACTAGCTAAATCATGAGAGTAGTGGCAGAAATGTAACAAATGTCACTTCCATGAGGCCAATTTCACAACATGTGTCACAAGACTTGGAACTTGGGGCTAGCGCTGTGACACAGTGGGTTAAAGCCACAGCCTGCAGCGCCGGCATCCCATATGGGTGCCAGTTCGGGTCCTGGCTGCTCCACTTCAAATCCAGCTTTCTGCTGTGGCTTGGGAAAACAGGAGAAGATGACCCAACTCCTTGGGCCCCTGCACCCATGTGGGAGACCTGGAAGAAGCTCCTGCCTCCTGGCTTCGGATCAGCTCATCTCTGGCTGCTGCAGCCAACTGAAGAGTGAACCAGAGGATGCAAGACCTCTCTGTCTCTCTCTCTGGCTCTACCTTTCTCTGTAACTCTGTCTTTCAAATAAATGAATCTTTAAAAAAAAACAATTGGAGTTTTTACTTCTATGAGTATATTATGAATATAAAATACAAGGAACCTTGTTCATTACAGTTTACTGGAAACAAAAAATAAAAAAGTTCAAAAATACATACTTAAACATAAACATGTAGACAATTACTTATTGCACTACTTATAAAATATCATTTAGAGGTTTAGGATAATCCTTCTTTAGACAAAAAATAGAAGTGTGATAGTGAGAGAGAGACAAACAACAAGTATGTGCATGGTTTATGTGTATGTGTGTGAACAGAAAAAAAACTGAAAGATCACACATCCAACTGTTATAATGGAATTTTACTCCTTCTTCACATCCTTCTGTATGGTCAAGATTTTTCAAGTATGGATAAGTCTAAAATCACAGGTAAGGCAGAAATGAATATAATAAACCAAAAAAGCTTGGATTTATTCTATGATATTAGTCTAGACTGAATATGTTCTATAAGTGTCATTGTGTTCTATCATGAGGTGGGACGTGACTTCAGATGACAAGTGGCACAATCAACAACACCTGGGTAGATTTAATTTCCTAATGGCTTCAGTGCAAGGCTTAGATTCAAAATACTGGCTAAATGGAGTTCATCCAATGCCTGAGCATGCTTTGAACTGTAGTGCTAAATGAATGGAAAAACAATGAGAAAAGCTGTCCCATGTTAGCTGCTTCTCATGTTTATTCAAGTTTTATTTGAGACAGGACATTTAAAAAATCAGTAGGGAAATCTACACTGAGTTGGACTAAATAATTAAAGCCACAAAAAAAGCATCTAGAACACTTCTTTCTTTTATCAACTTGTAACTTGGTTTAAAAGCTACCTATGGTATTTTGGCTAGATAAACATGTTGAGAACTCTGATATTTAATTTATACAAAAAATTCCAAAGGGAGGAGTCCAACAACCTTACAAGAAAAATGTTGAGGGTTGCTCTTTTCCTGAGCTAGTCATTTACAAACAGATAAGAACAACATTGCCTGCTTCAACGAATTTAAGGCAGGATATCCAATGATTACAAAAAATTTTTTAAATGCTGTGGCAAATAGGCACAGGGTGCTAAGAGGGTACAGAGTTAGTGCCTCTTAGACAGGGCCACGACTGGCCAGGTAGGACAACTCAAGCTGCATTTTCAGACAGCATGATTGAGACCAAAGGATCAGAGAGGAGAAGGGTAGAGCTTTCTTAGCCTATTTTGCGTTGCTCTCAGAGAATATCTGAAACAGGGTTGCTCATGAACAATGGAATTTGGCTCACAGATGTAGAGACTGACAACTCCAAGAACATGGTGCTAGTATCTGGCTAGGAGCAACAGATTAAGGGACAAACAGATAAATAAGTAGAAATAGGAGGAGTATTTAGAGAAGAAGAAAGAAACACAGAGAGTGATGTTAGTAAAGTCAAGGGGAAAAGAGACTTTTCAAAATGAAAGCACAACACTGTTGGATTACAGATTCAGTTTCCAACAATCGACTTTGGATGAAATAGCGAAGCCATTTAAGGAATGCAGTGGCCAGCACTGTGGTATAGCAAGTTTAGCCTCTGCCTAGGGCTCCAGCATCCCATATGGGCACCCGTTTGAATCCCAGCTGCTCTACTTCCAATCTAGCTCCCTGTTAATGTGCCTGGGAAAGCAGTGGAAGATGGCCCAAACGCTTGGGCCCCTGCACCCTCGAGGGAAACCCAGAAGAAGCTCCTGGCTCTTAGTTTCAGGTATATCCAGCTCTGGCCATTCTGGCTATTTGGGGAGTGAACCAGTGAATGGAAGACCTTTCTCTGTCTGTAACTCTACCTCCCAAATCTTGACTGTCAAAGAACAGGTTATTATCTTATTTTTTTATTATTTTCTTTTTCTACTTAATACCATTGGTCAAACTCTTTACTTAACATAGAATTATTCATAGGTGATGGCAATCCCTAAATATATTTCTTCATAAATAAATCCTAAAATTAAAAAGGAATACAAAACAGAGAGTCATAAATAGAGATATTTAGCCAAGGGATTGCCATCACCCCATGACTAAATCTTAGAGGTACAGTAATATCCAGAGTGATATTTAATCATACTGAGGGTATCAGGGCAGAAAGGAAGTGACATCTAAGTAGACAAAACAGGGTAACTATGCAAAATAGCAATAGAGATCAAAACTTACAGATAAAGTAGTGAGACCTGGTGAGGTAAGGCTAGGAAGGTCAACAGATGAGAGCTCAGGGTTGGCATGGTGGCACAGCAGGTTAAGCCAACCCTTAGGATGCCAGCATCCCATGCTGGAATGCTGGTTCCAGGCCCAGCTACTCCACTTCCAGCCAGCATTTCTGCTAACATGCCTGGGAAGGCAGAGGAAGGTGGAAAAGTATTTGGGACTCTGCACTCCATGTGGAAGACCTGGATAGAGCCCCTGTCTCCTGACTTCAGTCTGGTCTATTATGAGCCTTTAGGGAGTGAACCAGCAGATGAAATCTGTGTGTGTGTGTGTGTGTGTGTGTGTATAGCCTTGCTCTACCTTTCAGATTAACCCATTAATCAATGAATAAATCTTGAGAAGGATTTGGATCACAAAGCCACTGGAGACATAAGCCTCTGCCATCTGTGAGCATGATGGCAGTTCGTTGACCTCTGAGAGTTTATTTTCTCTGAATAAATTTGGTCTGGCTGTGAGTTCGTATTCTGTCTCTGTTCTGTGCCCCTTTTCTTTACATTTGGTGCCCTGTGTGAAGAGGGACCAAATCTGCACTCTTTTTATAACATTTTGGTGCCCCATGTGAGGAGGGCAGAGGGCCCAGTCTCAGGGTAAGAGCTGTGATCTCCCACCCTTCCTCCAAACTTTCTTCTCTTTTCTGAACTTCTTCCCCTTTTTTTCTGCCTCTGCCCACCGCTACCTTCTCTTTCCTACAATCTCCTCTTTCCCTTCTGACTGGCACAGCACTGAGAGACGCCTCTCCAGAACACTTTTTCCCTCCTGCTTGCCCTTCTAATTTCCCAATGAATTCACAGCCAGAGCCTTTGCCAGATCTCATTGCTACATGCCTACACTGGACCTAATTCCCAACCCACCGGATTGGTAAGAGTGTTCTCTGTTGCCTCAAGTGTGCTGGGGCGATGCTCGTGACTGGTTCATCCCTGCTTTTAGAGCCCAGGGTGTTCAGTCGGGCCAGTTCATCCCCCCTTGTAGAGCCTGGGGTGTTCAGCTGGTTTCCCGCACTTAGGGGAAATGCTAAACTTCACGCAGGAGCCTTTCTCACATTTTCCCACCCACCTTATCAGGGTCCATGTGGTGCTCTGCACCTCCCCCAGTGAGCAGCTCCAGAAAGGATTCTGCCTGGTGTTCAAATGCAATGAAAGCCTGACTCCGACACCCCCACCTCCACCTCCACCCTCTGTCCGGGTGAGCTCAGCCCCTACACTCCCTTTACCCACCCCGCCCATTCTGTCTTCCCTAAAATAAAGTCTTCTTTAACTAGCCACCTCCTCTTCTCCTACGAATACTAAAGTCCTAAAACCTAACATAATGGAGCCACATCTTGCATGAAGACAAAACCACTGTTTCAGCCATCTCCAGTCATATATTTGTCAGGGCTAGCAAAGAAAAACTCCAGAACAGTGGTAAGTCCTGAGCAACTTTGCTCCAGAGAACGCTCCATGCCTAGCCGTCTAGCTTTCCCCTGCCTTGACTGATGGCAGCCAACATCTCTTTGCTAATAAGTGAGACTGTTTTGTTGTTTTCTCCTGTAACGTGTTGTCAGTGTATACTTACTGTAAGTCTACATGCAAAATGTATTAACAGCTGTTTTAATTGGCTTACACTTGTGTTAGATAGTCAAGAAATATTTCCAACTAATGTACTCTTAAAATTTATAGAAGGCATTGGACCTTTTGGTAAATGTTTTTGTAAGTTATTTAACAGCTAAAATTGTTTACTAAGTTTTCCCTTGATATGAAGAAATCTGGGAAACCTGTTCCTTCATATCTCCTCTATTCTCTCCAAGATGGGAAACTAGTTCCATTCTGAAGGACTCACCATCAGGATGTACAGTTTGATCTTTAAACCTCATATAAGACAGTTTGGATAACGTGGTCTTAATGTTTGATCTTACATAGAAGGACATAGATTTCTTCGTGGGCACTATCTTATCTCTCAGGAAGAATATTGTAACACGCCTGTGACCACAGTTTTCTATCTCAGGCCACCAAAAGCAAGGAAGGAATTGAGCTCACCCTTGGCTGACATTCCTAAAGGCTTCCTCTGTGTTCTATTTTAACAGAGACCAGGATAAAGAGTGAGGCAGCAGGAGCAATGTAGAGATAGGCAGCAGGCCAATTAATGGTTGCTTTACAGGATGATCTGATATCAAGGAAGCCCAACAAGGCCAAGCCACCCCCCAAACGGCAACTCTTTTTGATACAAGCAGCCGGGGCATTGGACAAGCAGCCGTCAGCTATGTCAGCTCTACCAAGAACCAAGCCACTGGAAACAGAACTGCTCTAGAGGTTGAAGGACTCCTGGGTCAGAACCACATACCCAGTTGGCCCCAAGCTGAAAAAGCCCTTCACTCTGCCCAGCTTCCGAAGTAACCACCATCATCGGGAGGACAGCCAGGGTCAGTAACAGTCCAGGCAGAGCTGTAGGCTTGCTTTTAGACATGCCACTTATTCAATACTAACCTGTGCAAGCCAGCTCTCCTCCTGGACCAGCTAGGTAATCAAAGCCAACAGGGTACCTTCCCTGAGGAGTTTCACATGTCCCTTTTGACGTCTCATCCAGTACCACATGTGAAGAGATAGCTAGGTCTGGACCTCATATCTACCTGGCCAAGTCTTAACGCCCACATGATTATTATCAAGCCTCTCCTGTCAGTTTCTGTTTGCCTGGCAATGGGAAAACCCCCTCCTGGTTTGGACAGCACCTTTCTTAGATCCTCAAATAATGACTCTGGCCTTAATTTTAGACCATGCGTATTTAATCTGGTTGATTTGTTTGCTCCAGGCAATAAAATTCTAGATGGCCATGCACATGAAACCCTGAATGGAGACAGTTTATTTTTATTTTTATTTTTATTTTTTTTTTTTGACAGGCAGAGTGGACAGTGAGAGAGACAGAGAGAAAGGTCTTCCTTCGCCGTTGGTTCACCCTCCAATGGCCACCGCAGCCAGCGCACTGCGGCCGGCGCACCGCGCTGATCCGATGCCAGGAGCCAGGTGCTTCTCCTGGTCTCCCATGGGGTGCAGGGCCCAAGCACTTGGGCCATCCTCCACTGCACTCCCAGGCCACAGCAGAGAGCTGGCCTGGAAGAGGGGCAACCAGAATAGAATCCAGCGCCCCGACCGGGACTAGAACCCGGTGTGCCGGCGCCGCAAGGCGGAGGATTAGCCTAGTGAGCCGTGGCGCCGGCGATGAGACAGTTTCTGTGAGCTAGTGCTGCAGCCCTCTCAAGAGGCCACCTTCTGCTGGAACTCTGTCTTGACCACGGGTCCCTACTCTGCCCCTACTCAGCTTGAAGAACTCAGCTTCAGTCCTCGCCCAAACCCCTGACAGCAGCTAGGGTTTCCATAAGCAGAGGGAGGAAATGACAAGGCCCAGGACTAGAAGCAGACCAGACTAACTCCACCCCACAGCCCCTTGCCAGCATGTACACACTAAACGATTTGGGAGTGTTCTTTCTTCTTGGCAACCAGGCATATGGACAGGACTCTCGCTTTCCTGTATCCCCCTTTGTCCTCCTCATTTTGGTCATCTTCTCCACCATGGGCAATGTTTCTAGTTTCTCCTCTCACCCTCATGATCATAGTGTTCCTATTCTTACTGTGGATAATTAACATATTTCAAAAGTCTGTACAGGAATGAATGACCGCTATATCCCATACCATCACACAGGAACATCACAAGACTGCTCTTCTTCAATCAATCAAATCCAGAGTCTAGATATCCCATGCTGTTTCAATGCCCCGTATCAACAGGAAGCAGCCAGAAAGAAAACAGTGCCCCATCTCCTTATCTATACTCAGAGTCAGGGTTGATGGAACAAGGACAAAAGCCTCAGCCATTTTAGGTTCTTGTTACCCCTGCCTTCTTTTTTTTAAGATTTTATTTACTTATTTATTTTAGATGAGTTACAGACAGTGAGAGGGAGAGACAGAGCGAAAGGTTTCCCTTCCATTGGTTTACTCCCCAGTGGCTGCAACAGCTAGAGCTATGCCAATCCGAAGCCAGGAGCAACGAGCTTCTTCCAGGTCTCCCACGTGGGTGCAGGGGCCCAAGGCCTTGAGCTATCTTCTACTGCTTTCCCAGGCCACAGCAGAGAGCTGGATTGGAAGAGAAGCAGCCAGGACTAGAACCATTGCCCATATGGGATGCCGGCACCGCTTCAGTGTATTACCCTACTGCACCACGGCACCGGCCCCACCCCTGCCTTCTTTCAAGACACCAGTTCAGTCTCACATCCTGTATTGTCCCCCACTCTACCCCTGCATTCTCCCCCAGGTTTGGAAGCCAGTGGGCAAAATCTGAAGAACCAGTATGGAGAAGCGCATCTCTGCCTACTGCCCCACACACCTCTAGCCTACCTAAAATATAAAAAGGTCCAGCCCCTGGAGTCAGGGCCCTCTGCCACATGTCCAGTCTGTGCACGCTGGCAGTTGGTCAGCCACACCTGCAGATTTATTTTTTTCTGAATAAACTTGGTCTGCCTGCAGATTTGTACTCTGCCTTATCTCTGTTCTGCGCCTCTTTTCCTAACATTTGGGTGCCCCATATGACAAGGCACCAATCTACCCTCTTTTTCTTATTAATGATATGATGAATTTATATTTTACCTTGCAATCAGTGGAGCATCTAGGAAGGGCTTTAAGAGGAAGAAGTAATATAAACAGACTGATACCTAACGTAAGTTTGCTATGGGTTGAATGGAATCGAGTGACATAAAAGTGGATGAACAGAGACTAGTTTGGAAAAGGCCTTTAAAATAAAGTAAAAACAAACAAACAAAAAACACTAGTAGTGGCTGGAGTCAAGGGAGAGACAGTTTAGAATGGGAAGCAGCCACCATTCAGTGTCAGTCATTTGACAGATACGAAGACATTAAAATCAGTAAGAACATGGTTACTGACCGTACGCAGGGAGTGTGAGAAAGAAATGCACCTTGGATTGCTCCGGGTTTTTACATAAGTAAACATGAGTGAGCAGTAGCTTCATTTTTGATATAGTGAGTCTGAAGAGTCTTAAAACATCCAAGATGTGATGCCTAGTATCTGGGGATGACACAAAGATTACAGAAGAACAGCAGCTAAAAAAAAAAAAAAGAAAGAAAAAAAAAAAAAAGTGAAGAATTTGGGGGATCTCTGGGCTGCAATCTAGGAAATAAACACAAGGGGCTCCACGAAGATTTTCCAGGGTGTGGAACGCTGGTCAGCAGCAGCAGAGAACATTAAACTACATTGCTACTTAAGAGACTGCAATTGGAAGTCAAGTCCTGTGGAGGGGCACGGCAGGCTGAGAGATGTGAGCTGAAAACCAGATGTCCATTGAAGAAGCCAAAGGAGAGAGCATCTCCAAAAGGCAGGAGTAATTAACCTGCCAAAGGCAACATTCAACCATGAGAAGTCAGGTAACAGCTGCTTCAGTGGAGTTCTGGAAGCAATGCCAGACTGCTGTTAGGCTGCAGAGAAAACCTGAGGATGTGAAGAGAGGAACACAAACACTTATGTCAGAATCTGGCTTTGCCGGCTAGGAAAGTCAGGAGCAAGAGTACTAGGGAGCTGAGTTTTCACTGATGTGCTTGTTGGCTTTTTTTAAAGACAGAAAGGAGCTAGTGACACAGTGAGCCAAAGAGGCAGAAGGCAGAAGAGTAGTGTCAGGCGTTGGCCAGGAGCTCCTTTCCAGTGAGATTTGAACAAGGAAAGGATGATCTATACATGAGGGTTGTAGGAATCTGGCAAACAGGAAGGAGAGTTGCTGCCTTTGGGTGACTGATTTTCAGGCGAATTTTGGTGTAATGTCATCTGGAAGAAGATGGAGGAATAAGAAATTTGAGAAGCACCGGGAAGGGAAGTCGTGGAGGCACAGAGAATGTTTATGTGGAGGGCAGCTTATTATGGGTAACACAAGAGGGTGGGCTGACCCAGAAACAGAGTGTGCTCGTTTCTCACTTCCTTTCTTTCGGCCATTTATGTGGCATCTGGAGCTGAGATGACACGGTCAGGATATTAATTGTCACTGCTCACTTTCCTATTTCCAGAAATGTTAATCAGCCTGGCCTAAGACTGGATTAAGTGGATAGATCTTTAAATGTGGTTTTGCTAGATGGGTCCAATGAACGGATAAAAGGGCAAGGAAGTTAATAGGATATTGGCAAATGAGTCTTTGAAATGATGGAACATGGCTAAAAAGGAAGAGGAAAATTAGGAGGAAGTTAATAGAAAAGTACATAGGATTCCAATGTTGTGATTCAGTAGGTTAAGCCACGATGCTGGCATCCCACTGAGTGCCCGTTTGAGTCCTGGCTGTTCTGCTTCCAATCCACCTCCCTGATAATGCTCCCAGGAACGCAGAGGAAGACAGCCAAAGAACTTGAGCCAGCCCCTACTACCCATGTATGAGACCAGGATAAAGGTCCTAGCTCTTGGCTTCACACTGGCCCAGCCCTGGCTGTTGTAGGCATTTGGGAAGCAAACCAGCATTTGGGGAGTGAACCCGTCTCTCCTACCCTCTCCCCATCTGCCTCCCACATCCCATTCCCCAGTCACTCTGTCTCTCAAAAAATAAATAAATAGATAAATAGATAATAAAATCTTTTACTAAAAACATACGCATGGAGGTTGGGGGATGGACGTTTGTCATAGCAGTTGAGATGCCCACATCTCGCATCAGAGTCCCTGTAAAGGCCCAGCTCTGACGTCTGATTCTAGCTTCTGGCTAATGCTGGCCCCCTGGGAAGCAGCAGAGATGATTCATGTAGTTGGGGCCTTGCCACCCACTTGGAATACCAAGAACAAATTATCGACTTCAAGCCTCAGCATGGCCTATTCCTGGCTGTTGTGGGCACCTGGGGAGTGAACCAGGGAAGAAGGCTATGGTCTCTCTACCTATCTATCTATCTATGTATCTATCCACCTATAGCTGTGCCCTCGATTTTTATTTAAGAGTAAATGAGCCATGAAATCAAGAGTCTCAATGAAGCAGTAGTAATGTGAGTTGGAAAGAAAGGACACTGTTGTCGGAAAGTGAGAGATACATGTTAAATGTGCCAGTTGAAGGATGGCAAGTTCTTGAGCATGTGAAAATACAAGCATTGCAACAGTCAATGAGTGAAGGAGGCTTTGGACATCATGTAGGTCACTGATGTGCAGCCTCAAGTTGACCATGTGCTGCTAGATTTAGATCATAATTGAAAGACTGCAACCACAGCCAAAGTCCTCAAATATCAAGGGAGAATAACTCGATGTGCTATAAAGACCAGCAAGAGAAAAGAAAAGAGTGGCATACCAAACCAGCTGGAGCTATAAAAGGGCAGAGAGGGCAAACATTGTGGTACAGCAGAGTTAGTTACAGCTTGGGATGCCCACAACCCATTTCTGATCGAGTACCTGAAGTACCTGTGGTCCCGTCCTGATTCTGCCTTCCAATCCAGCTTCCTGCTAATATCACCAAAAAGGCAGCAGACAATGGCCCAAGTATTCAGGTCTCTGCCACCTTTATGGGTCAGCCATATGGCCTGGCCTCAGTCTGGCCCAGACTTGACAGCTGTGGGCATTTGGGGAGTAAACCAGTGGATGGAAGATTCATTCTCTCTCTCTTTCTCCTTCTCTCTCTCTCTTTCTCTCTCCCTCCCTCCTTCCGTCCATCCCTCCATCCCTGTCTCTCTGCTTTTGAAATATATAAATAAAACTTTTGAAAAAGTAAAACAGAGGATTTTGCACAGGATGGAAAACAAAACAGGACTAGGGATCTCTCTTCCCCTCTCTACACTTCTTCACAGTGGCTCTTCCACATTTTTCTTCTTAATTTATCCCTCTACCTTCTTTCAGAAAGAAACAGAAGCCATCAGGTAGGGAGTCCTTTATCTTATTGCTATTTATACATTAATAACTCACAGATCCTACCTCCTATCCACAGTGCAAATGAGTATGAACATGTGAGTAGTCCTCTTGAGAGATTGCAAGAAGGATGGCCTCAGGACAGCTCATTCTCTAAAGGCTGCAAGCAGTAAGCTAGAGTGTGTCTAAGGGTTTCTCTCCCACATTACAGAGGATAGAATAGCCTCCATTGTCCCCTTGGGTTCATAGAGAAGTAGAAGAGAAAGGCAGTGAGAGTACAGAGACGGATGAGCAGAGAGCTTTAAATATAGAATGAACCAAGAATCAATAGTGGGACCTTTGCCAGAAATACCAGTACAAGTGGGCTCAAGATGGAAGAAAAGTGTTCCCAAAGAAGCCTCAATAGAAACCTCATGCAACCCAGGTACATGGTAGGAGCTATGCCTCATTTAAGAGGCATCTGCAACAGTGAATTCCAAGAGACTTTTCCAACAAGTGTGGTAGTGAGTGAAGATGTGAACACCTCACCAGGTATTCAGAAATTGCAAAATCTTAGGGGTCATATAAAAAATAGAGCAGATGTAGTAGGGCTCAATGGATTTTCCTTTTGCTCCTCTTCACTGCCACCCTTAGAGCTGAGCAGGTCCAAAGGACTAATGTGGGCCCATGAAATGTGAGAGGAAGTGATTTGTGTCTCTTATGGACTCAAGTAGTGAAAGATCCACTTAGAATTCTTGAGTTTCTCCCTTTCCATGAAATGCAGACCGAGGCCGGCGACGCAGCTCGCTAGGCTAATCCTCCGCCTTGTGGCGCCGGCACACTGGGTTCTAGTCCCGGTCGGGGCGCCGGATTCTGTCCGGTTGCCCCTCTTCCAGGCCAGCTCTCTGCTGTGGCCCGGGAGTGCAGTGGAGGATGCTTGGGCATCCTGCACCCCATGGGAGGTGCTTGGGCCCTGCACCCCATGGGAGACCAGGAGAAGCACCTGGCTCCTGCCATTGGATCAGCGCAGTGCGCCGGCCGCAGCGCACCAGCCGCGGCAGCCATTGGAGGGTGAACCAAAGGCAAAGGAAGACCTTTCTCTCTGTCTCTCTCTCACTGTCCACTCTGCCTGTCAAAAAAAAAAAAAAGAAAAAGAAATGCAGACCGAAAAGAGAGTGTTTCCAGATAACACACATACAAGATAAAAGCTCTTCAATGTGAATCCCCATGTGATTATGTAGAGCAGAGTCTCCCACCAGTCAGACAGTAAGAGGGAAATAAACCTTGGTGGAATTAAGTAGCTCAAAGTTCAGTTACTTAGTGATTGCAACATAGCCTAAGCTATACATGGAAAATGTAGAAAACTTCAGTGATGTCCAAGAAAATCAAAAGCTGTGACAACTGACAAGAGTGGACAGAGTGGGAAAAAAAGTAAATAGCCAGCTTACAGCTTCAAAGAGCCTGTTCTTAGAAAATCATGCTTCAAGCAATCAATGAATTAAAGAAATTGCTTCCCTCACAAAGCCAGAAGGTCAAAACAGCAGTTTAAGACACCCAGGAGAACTCACCAAGAAAAATTATTCATATTTAAGCATCTTCTAAAACCTCATATCATCCCCTAGAACAAATAAGGAAGCAGTTTTAGGTGGCAGTATTTGTCCAAGATCAAGTACACCTAAGCTATCAATTTCTTGTCTGAGTGCTTTAGGCCACAGTTCAACCAGTAATATCACAACATTCTTAATTTTATTAATAGACAAAGCTATATAATTAAAACAATAAAATGTATATACAATCATACAATGTAGTTAAGTGGTTTTCTTTCACAAAAAAAAATTTAAATGCTAGTTTAAGAGTCAACCTACAATTACTTTCAGGTTATTACATAAATAATTGTGAATTTTCATAATTTTATATAGATAAGACAATTCTTATTTCAATATACAATTTATATCATTCATGTGTGTTTGAAACCTACACCAAAATCACATTTAAGTTCAAAATGAATTCAATATCCAAGAAATATTTGCACATCACTATCTCCATCACATGCAGTGGAATGAAGATATTCATCATGATATGCTCTGATACATTATTACATGAAAGTCAGTCTATTTTGAAGCATCTTCTATGCAGTGCCTGCTCACTGGAGACCCTTAAGGTTCATGGCAGAAATACTGATAAGAGTCACAGAAGTATATACCCTGGGCACACTCAAATCAAAGAGTATGTTTTATGTGTGTCACTGATGCTGTGCCAGAGTGAACTATTCTCACAAAGTCAGTATATTTATTTGCATAAAATAAGTCTGAGTTTTCCCTAGATTTTCTGAGGCTAAGAAGAAAAGCAAATTACGAAATAAGAACAGAAACCCACCCACCCCCTCCATGGACTTTGGTTATGACACCAATATCTACCCTTCAGAAATGTTTTCATAGAAATGTTCCTGCCATTCATTACTATGTCATAGTTTCCTTGGAATAGCTAATTTGAGGAAAGGTCATTTTCCCTCTGACTCCTGACTCCAGGGATGAGACATAGAATTTAGGCCTAAAATAATCAGCTTCTAAAAAGACCGCCCTCTGCTCCCACCAGATATGGGAAAGGAAGAACCACTGGAGTTGAATGCAGCTGTCTCGCAATCCCATGGGAAACAAGGTTGTTTTTTTGTTTTTTTGTTTTTTTTTTTAACACAGAAGGCAAGAGCTAATTTTGGTCTTGAAAATTTTATTTGTTTGAAAGAGAGAGAGAGGAGTGGAGGTGGGGGGGGGGGAGAGAAAGGGGGAAAGAGAACTCTCCCATCAGCTGGTTTCACTCCCCGAATGCCTATAATATCTAGGATCATGCCAGGCTAAAGCCAGGAGGCAGGAACTCTACCCATCCAGGTCTTCCATGTGGGTGGAAGGGACCCAACTCCTTCAGATGAGCCATCTTGCGTCCCAGGGTGCATATTCGCAGGAAGCTAGAATCAGAAGTGGAACCAGAACTCAAATCCAGGCATTCTGATATGGCAATGTGAGCATCCCAAGTAGCATCTAAACTGCTGCCCCAAAGGACCACCGCAAGTGGACCTTTTGAAAAGAAAACCAAATCCTTGAAGGTATCACAAAGCCTTCAACCACTCAACCCAGAGAGCCAACTCTCCACTGAACCCAGAGTAAGAAAGACAACAAAATTCCCTTTTAGTTAAGCCAGTCTGAGTTGTATTCTGTCATTAGCTAATGAAAAGATCCTGACACACACCAAAAGTCAAGACACAGCTCTGGGGAGTTCTCCATGTGCAGGGGCACTGATCTGGCATACCAGAAATCCTAGCTTACTTATTCCCATTCTCTAATGAATTACAAAGAATACTGTTAAATGGCATGCAAAGAGAATGATTAGGAGTATCACAAAATCTGCATTTCTGAAAAAGGGGCTTGTGGCTAGGTAGTCTGGAGCAAGTGGGATGGCTAACAGGGATGTTAAATGACATGACGATCTTCACAAGACCAGCATAAGTATTTGGCCAGATGGGATGCCTGAATCCCATACACAGTACCTGGGTTCAGGTGCTGGCTTTCCTAAGTATTCTAACTTCCTGTTAATGTACACCCAGTGATGCAGCAGGTATGGCTCAAACAGTTGGGTTCCTGACACCCAGGTGGAAGACCTGGATTGAGTTCATGGCTCCCAGCTTCTACCTTAGACCAGTCCCAACCACAGCAGGCATTTGGGGAATGAATAGCAGATGACAGAACTCTCTTTCTCCGCCTTTGAGATAAATAAATAAAATTAAAATAAGACCAGATATTTATAGTGGGACATGTAATCCATAAGGAGATTATTTCAGTTTGCTACTATTATTTTGGTTAAAAAAATAGTTCATTTAGCACTGATTACGATTTAAAAAAAAAAAAAGAAATTATGCTGTGTAGTTCTTACAGAGGAAAAGGAACTAGCCATAAATTTAGAAAAGAAAAATGAATATACAAAGTGAAAAATATGTGTCAGTGATTTAGTCAAAGATCAACTCAACTATTGCTGAGGCTGACAATATTATATCCCTACACAATTACTCAAATTATACTGGGAATTTTAAAAATAAAATATGAACATATAATGAGGGCAGAAGTCACTTTAATCATTCATCTTTGTATTCCCAATTAGGGCACCTGGTAAAGTGTTTTCATTATAATCGGTATTCAACAAATATTTGTAAAGTGAATGAATAAGAAATGAATGATGAGAAAAATGATAAATAGCTCCCTCTCTCTCCTGGGAGTTCACTGCACTATTTTCTTTTAAATTTAATTAATCCTCAACGTCCTTGTAAAATAGCCAAAGGGGAAATGTATTTACATTACTCTGAAATTGATGGAATCTGTGAGAAGGGTTAAACAACTTCCTCAAAATAAATACAGCATTCAAAATCCAGCAGGATCAGGGAATTTAAATCACATCCTAGGAGGACGGCTTTCAATCTGAGCCCTGCTGCATTAATGGCACGAAGGCTCCTCAATCTTTTCATGATGGAGTTTTGCTTCTGGCTTCCGATCTACACCCTCTGCCATTCCACTGCTTTTAAAGTTCCTTGCCAGGCTTTCCCCTTCCTGATCCACAAACGCAGGCACCGAAGCTTTTCCAGGTCAGTCCTGATTTGAAGCCTTCTCTCCCGCCCTCCCCAAATGTACTCACACTTATTAGACCATATGTTCCAATATTAGTTCAGGAAGGAAAAAAAAAAAAGGGTCATCACACTTTTAACAAGAGATCACAGAAAAACTGCTCATTAACCATTGAAAATGCTGCTATTGCCATGTGTTCACCCCTGGGACCCTGGGACAATTAAATATAAATCTATAAACAATTAGGATATAAATCTATATACTATCTTCACTATTCATAAAGACACTACTTGTGAATCGGAAGTCTGACACAACATTGATGTGACCTAATTCTGAAAATTTAAAACTGTATAAGGCCTCTAGGCTTCAGTTTATACGGGAAAGATGAAAAAGGGACACAGGCCAACATATAGTGATCTCAGTGCTGTAGGACATAGGCAACTTTTTTTTTTAACTTAAAACAGCAGATATTTAAAATGCAAAACTTCCACCCTTCTGTAGTAACAAGGCAGTTTTCTGACTGAATACCATTTCATTCTCTCAGCAAGTACAATCAGTATTAACACATGAAATGAAAATGTTAAGTGCCTATAAAAAGGTCTAAATTATTTCATTAAAATTCAGCTTAACAAAATGTTAGTTTCATATACTCGGCAGAAAATCTTTTTATTAACATTCAAACGAAATGAACAATTTACAAGCAAAGAATGTGGTGTTAAAGGTTGGACACCCACCACCACGACCCTGCCATTGTGCATGTCAGTTACACTCTGATGAGATCTGGGTTTGTCCACTCAAGAAAAGGGAAACGTAATTCCATACTTGGGAAGACAAATTCCAATGTCATAGTCTTTTTTTTTTTTTTAAGATTTATTTTATTTATTTGAAAGACAGAGTTACAGAGGGAGGTAGACAGAGAGAGAGGTCTTCCATCCATTGGTTCACTCCACAGAAGATGACCTCAGCGGCCAGAGCTGTGCTGATCCGAAGCCAAGAGCTAGGAGCTTCTTCCAGGCCTCCCACGTGGGTGCAGGGGCCGAAGGACCTGGGCCTTCTCAGACTGCTTACCCAGGCCATGGCAGAGAGCTGGATTGGAAAAGGAGCAGCCGGGACTAGAACTAGCACCCATATGGGATGCCAGCACTTCAGGTCAGGGCGTTAACTTGTTGCGCCACAGCGCCGGCCCCTGATATAGTCTTGATCAAAGAGCAAAATCAAACCATCTACACATAGTCATCTGCCATTGACAAATGGTAGCCATGTACAACATTTACAGTTTTGTAATCAAACCTCCAAGTCAGAGAATATGAAATAATACCTACAAATTAAACGTGGAAAAAGCAAAACAAACAAAAAAGTTTCAGATCATCACAAAACGTGTCACGAAGCCATATCCTTAAACTCCATCAGGTCTTCTAACAAAGTCTGTATCATTTTGAACACAATTATTTTTATTATTAAAGACTATGTATTTATTATTTAATTGAAAGGCAGAGTGACAGGGAGAGACATAGACATATAGATACAGTGAAAGAGAGAGAGATCTTCAATCAGCTGGTTCATTCCTCAAATGGCCACAACAGCGGGGGCTGGGCTAGACGGAAGCCAGGAAGAACCTGGAACTCCATGTAGATATCCTACATGGGTTGCAGGAGCCCAATTACTTGGGCCATCCTCTGCTGCTTTCCCAGATGAATTAGCAGGGAACTGGATTGGAAACCAAGTGGATGGCATGCCTGTGTAGCCGGCATTCAGGTCAACTTAACCCACCACACCTCAACGCCAGCCATATGTTTGGCACGATTCTAACATGCTTGGTTAACTGGTTTCTGTTCACGTCATATTACAAAAGCAACGAATTGGCAAAGAAGAACATGAGGTAGGGGTGGGAGCGTGAGGAGACAAAAGAAGAGAAATGGGGAGCATTAGGAGCTGGAATGTCCTTTAACCAGCTTACACCAAGACACCAGATAGTTTCCCCTTAATCACACTAAATGGCTTGCTTCTTCATTTAATTTTTCAACTCATAGAAGCTTAAAGAGCTCCAGGTTGAAAGCAAGCCTGCTCTGACTCTTCAGTCTCCTCTTTCACTTCAAAGAGAAGACTTGTATTTTATTTTGGATCAAATGCTTAACTAGTTGAAATTGCAATTGAATTTTATGTGAAACTCTTCAACAGTTCACAGCTGAAAGCATAATGAACCACATACAAACCTGCTGCTGTGGATATTTAAGAGGATGGTTTACCACCCCTTCTTGTCAGCCTCCCAAAAAGCTCTTTCGCTTTAAGTCACTAACCACATGAAGGATGATTAAATGACATTTGCCTCACAGATCAGTGAACCACCAGACCTTCCAGAACTCATGAAATGGATCTAAAGCCAAATGTCCTCAATTTCAAGTCAAAATAAAAAGCTTACAGATATTGAGGAAACAAAGATCAACTGCTCAACTGTAGCTGATTAGAGTTTTTAAAAATGAAAAAGAAATTCAAGATCATTAAGTTCCTGTAAAATTTTTGAGAAAATGCATTATTTTTTTATTTGACAAATAGAGTTATAGACAGTGAGAGAGACAGAGAGAAAGGTCTTCCTTCTGTTGGTTCACCCACCACCCCACACACACACAATGGCTGTTACAGCCGGAACTGTGCTGATCCAAAGCCAGGAGCCAGATGCTTCCTCCCAGTCTCCCATGCAGGTGCAGGGGCCCAAGCACTTGGACCATCCTCCACTGCTTTCCCAGGCCACAGAAGAGAGCTGGAACGGAAGAGGAACAGCCAGGACTAGAACCGGCACCCATATGGGATGCCGGTGCCACAGGCGGAGGATTAACCTATTAAGCCACAGCACCGGCCCCTGCATTATTTTCTAATTGGGTCAAAATATTTACAATTCTTCCATCCATGGTGATATGTATTCTTTTTAAATGAAACTAAAATCCACTTACGGTCTAGTATATGGTACATGATCTATGCAAAACAGTTGGCAAGATACAAAAATCTGTCTTTTGAATTCACAAGTATTCAAAAAAATTTTGCTTAAGGTATTCTGAGGCCCTCTCAGGTAGAGTATCAGATAGAATTTTTGCTTGTTTTAATGGCAAGGCACTGACTATATGAAAATCAAGCATACCTTTGGGTCTTAACAAAGTATAAGGGCTACCTGGGTCTGTACCAAACACACTGGATTTTACTTATTTACAGAAATCTGATTTCCTAATCTTGTCCTCCCCTTCATACCACATGGCTCCCAGTATCACTTATACACCATCCTTTAAAATTGGGAGCCTACCTGGAAAAGACCCCAAAAGCACAGGCAATCAAGCCAAAATTGACACATGGGATTAAATTAAGTTGAAAAGCTTCTGCACTGCAAAAGAAACAATCAACAAAGTGAAGAGGCAACTGAAAAAATGGGAGAAAATATTTCCAAACTATGTAACTGATAAAGGATTAATAATCCGGAATCTGTAAAGTGCTCAATAAACTCAACAACAAAACAAACAGTACAGCTAAGAAATGGGCAAAGGGCTTGAATAGGCATTTTTCTTTTTCTTTTTCTTTTTTTTTTTTTTTTTTTTTTGGACAGGCAGAGTGGATAGTGAGAGAGACAGACAGACAGAAAAGTCTTCCTTTACCATTGGTTCACCCTCCAATGGCCGCTGTGGCCGGCACACTGTGCTGATCAGAAGCCAGAAGCCAGGTGCTTCACCTGGTCTCCCATGCAGGTGCAGGGCCCAAGCACTTGGGCCATCCTCCACTGCACTCCCGGGCCACAGCAGAGAGCTGGCCTGGAAGAGGGGCAACCGGGACAGAATCCGGCACCCCAACTGGAACTAGAACCCGGTGTGCCGGCGCCACAGGCGGAGGATTAGCCTATTGAGCCACGGCGCCGGCCTTGAATAGGCATTTTTCAAAAGACGAAATTCAAATGGCCAACAGACAAATGAAAAAATACTCAGGATATCTAGCCAACAGGGAAATGCAAATCAAAACCACAAGGAGGCTTCACCTCACCCCAGTTAGAATGGCTGTCACACAGAAATCAAAAAACAATTGCTGTCAAGGATGTGGGGAAAAAGATACCCTAATCTACTGTTGGTGGGAATGCAAACTGGTGCAGCCCCTGTGGAAGACAGTATGGAGATACTCAGAAATCTAAAAATAAATCTACCATATAACCCAGCAATGCCACTCCAAACAAAATGAAAACAGCATCTGAGTTATCTGTACCCCCATGTTCACTGCAGCTCAATTCTCAATGGCTAAGATGGAATCAAGTAAGATGTCCAACAACTATTGACTGGATAAAGAAATTATGGTATATTTCCACTATAGAATACTACACAGCAGTAAAAAAAAAAAATTGAATCCTGTCTTTTGCAACAAAATTGATGTAACTGGAAACCATCATACTCAGTAAAATAAGCTTTTTGTCCCAGAAAGACAAATACTGTGTTTTCCCTGATCTGTGGTAACTAATAGAGTACCTAAAATGTAATATATAGAAGTAAAATTGACATTTTGAGATTCCATGTTTGTTTACAGTCCTAGTCTCGACTACTGAGAAACAATGTCTTTGCCTTTATACAATGTCTTTGTTGAACTCTTTACTGAGTGCAGGATTAATCTTACGAGTATAAGGTAAACTGAAAATAGATCTTTGTAAAAATTAAGAGTGGGAATAAGAGAGGGAGGAGGAAGAAGGGTGGAAGCCTGGGCAGGAGGGAGGGTAGGGTAAGAAGTATCACTATGTTTCAAAATCTGTATATATGAAATATGTTAAGTTTGTATACATTAAATAATGTTTTAAAAACAGGGAGGAGCCTAGGGGCTAGCACTATGATATAGTGGGTAAAACTACTACCTGTGATATCAGCACCCCACATGGGTGCCAGTTTCAGTCCTGGCTGTAC
Organism: Oryctolagus cuniculus; assembly: GCF_051225735.1. Lineage (NCBI taxonomy): Eukaryota > Metazoa > Chordata > Mammalia > Lagomorpha > Leporidae > Oryctolagus > Oryctolagus cuniculus. Next base: position 71,338,727 of record NC_142880.1, on the reverse strand, counting down.
CACTTCCGATCCAACTCCCTGCTAATGGCCTGGGAAAATCAGCAGAAGATGGCTCACCCATTTGGGAGACTTGGATAAAGTCCCTGGATCCTGGCTTCAGCCTAGCTCAGCCCTGGGTATTGCTGCCATCTGGGGAGCCAACCAGTGAATGGAAGATCTTTCTCTCTCTTATAACTCAGACTTTCAAATAAACAAATCTGTTTTAAAGGCGAGTAGGGGGCACTAAGTTATTGACATGTAGAAGACTATGTAAAGTAAAACATACTTAATGAGCTTGTAATGTTTTTGTTTACTAGGTAAACAGAATGAGTGCACTAAAGCAAGCTGGGGGAGGAGGATGAATCAACTTATTTATTTGCTTATTGGTACTTGCTTTTAAAAATACTGCTTTCCTCCAGGCTTTAACTGTGATAATTGCTCTACAAACATTGTAGGCTTCTGTGCATGTATTGTACATTTTAAAAACACAGGCATAGGCACAGAGTGAATGAGGCAGCACTAAATGTACAAATGATGTCTATGCTCATCTGCCCTTCCTGTTTCCCACCTTCCAAGAGCCTCCAAGAGAAAAGAAACAAACCTGCGAGCTTGGAGGGAACGAGCATGCAAGGTCTTAAGCAGAAAGGAGTCATGAAGGAGGCGGAAGTGGCCAATCTGACAGCGGCTTTCCAGTCCCCAGTTCCCTTTGCCACAGACTCTGAACAGCTTTCTCGTTATGAAACTGCTTAAAATTAATCTGTGAAACAGAAAATTAAAATGTAAATGTTGCAGCAGTTCAGGCTGTCAATACCGATGAAGTGGTTCCAACCATCCTTTCTTTCTAATGCCTTTTCTGCATAAGATTCCAGGAGAAATTAACTGGGAATCACTTGATCATTACTTAGAGGCAAGAACTAGGAAGTATTTACAAATCCTTTGCCTATTCCGTATCAGTTTCATTCATTCAGTAACTGCATTGAGTTTTTTATTACAAAATTCATGTTGTCTATGTTAAGTCTGTAAAATCAACTTCCTAATCACTGTAGACAGGAGGAAGTTATGGTGCTACCTGCCATTGTCAACAGAAATGAGAACTCAGCCCTCAATGGAATGCTTTGCCTTGTGCAACTGCTGTCTCTGTGTTCTCTGCACTGGAGTCACCACTTGTCTGTTCAGGAAAGCTGTGATGCAGCTCGGAAATACAATTTCATCCCTCTATAGGGAAGACTGATACATGCCAGACAATACAAGAAGAGCCAGGACAAACTGTCAAATGTAGCAGAACAAATAGGCTTTGTAAAGACAGGGGAGGCTGGTACAATCTGAGGCACCTGCCAAGAAAAGGGCTCTTGTGGCGACCCTAAAATAGGTTTAAGCTGACGTCCAAGAGAAATTTTAATTTTCAGTGACATGTAATTGTGTTAAAGAAACTGAAAACATACAAGGTTAAATAAATAAGAAATGTGGGCCAAAATCCAGAATTTTTCAAATTAAAAAAAAAAAAGTCTATTGCACAGCTAGCTATAGCTACAGGTGAAGACCAGGAACCCAGAAAATGGGGAGGGAGCGCACTATCAATGGAATGCTGTGGTGATCCCAAAGGCCAAAAGTTAGTTTGGAGAATCCTGAGATTCTAACGTTTGGCCTTGGACTTTATGGCCCTGAAAATAAGTAGCATGCAATTACAGGAAAGGACATCCGGCACTGCTACTTTGTTTTTCACTTCTGCATGCATTTAGTGTAAATTTCTAGTAGAAGTTATTATTTGATGACAATACTCTTTTTACAAATCATCATTTTAAATTGAGAAAATTGTATTTTTCAATCAGACCAGTTGCCCTACAAAAGAGCAATGTTTTTCCCTTATTCATGTTATCCACAGTCACCAGGAACTAGAATTCAGTAGGTGCTATAAATCAAGTTAACAGAACTGCCTCCTGTCTCTGGCCCTGGGATGGACACTGCAAGCAAATGTGCAGGAAAGGGTTAACTCCTCAGGTCCTGGTTGTCCAAACCCTGTGCATTCCCAGGAACTGCCTTTAGGTCTGGCTCTTGCCAGCAACTAGAAAATGAGCTCTGTGCTCTTGGAATATTCCAGCTGCTAAGAGTAGTTTAGTACGCCTGGGCCACCCGACACCAGTTTGATTAGATATTTTATGTTAACAAGCGTGATTTACTAAAGTGAATATTTTTCACTCTGCAAGGCTGGTGTCTGAGTAAGTATGGCCAGTCACAAAGGTGCTGTATGCACCTGTCCGTCAATAAACAGCCTGGAAACCAAAGCTCAGGGGAGCTTCTCTGGCCAGCCATGTCTTTATGTGCTGTCACACAAAGTCCCTGGGAACACTGAGAGCACCTACGTAACTACTGACAGGACACTTGGAAAGCCTGTACCTGCTTTCTCCCAAATTCCGCCCCAAGAACCTTTGTCCTCTGATGGCTTTGATCATATCCTTTGCTGTGAATGTAATAGCTTGTTCTGAGTCCTATGAGTCTTTCTATGTGAACCACTGAGCCTGAGAGCGGCCCTGGGAACCCCCTCACCTAGCATATTATATATGTCAATATTGAAATTCCTGCAAAAGTACTGTTATTTCAGATGATAAAATCAAGACTCAGAGAGATTAGGTAATTTGGTTGGGTAGAAGAAATCAAAATCAGTATACTCATTCTGCTACACAATACTGTAATGTTATGAGTTATAAAGAATGCTTAAGAAAAAGCCTTAAAACTGAGCTAACATTCACTACATTTTTTTTGGAAAATACAATTTCATGAACCCTGAAAATGTTTTGGTTATAATAAATCCACAAAGTCAGTCCAATTTATATTTATTATGTATTTATATATGTCTGTGGTGGTTCCAAAAGCAATAAAATGATCTTAAAATTGCTGAGGAAATCTTTTGAATCTTTTATTTACCTATCCCTGACCTCCTCAAACAAAAACAAAGTAAAACAAAAAACTTTTATTTCAGAATAACCCAATTATTAACATTTGCATTAATATTTGCAATTAACATTTCCCATTTTTGAGATCTCCAGTCTCACCATCTCTTTCATATATCCATCTGTATTTCTGCATCTACCTATCTGTATCTATATACCTATCTACATGCAGATACCTATATTTACCTATAGACAGTAAATATGACATTTATGTGTGCGTGTGTGTGTGTATATATATATATAAATGCACCCAGAGAGCGAGAGAGGAGAAAGTACAGAGAGAAATACATTTTTAATGTCTAAAAATGTAGTTCATAAGGCTACCTTTGGGTATTTGGCATGGAAAGCGTACACAACTGCATGATGTGTTGTAGGCATGTGAATGAAGGTGTAGAGGAAGGCAAACACACACTCCAAACATGGTTTATGTTTGGCTCAGTATTCAAACACAGAAATCTTTTATAGCATCATTTTTTAATTGGCGTGAACAGTGCACTGGTATTATTAAGTATTACATTTCTATGGTGATTAGAAAATTAGTAGGCATAGAATTTTTTAAGTTATTAACATGTCTTGTGATACTAAATAATTACTTATTGCTTAGTAAGTTTTATAATCAATGTAAGAATGAAAATGAAAGATTTTCAATAATATCAAATCTGATTTACTTTCATGTAATTAGCTACATATGGTTTTGTGCCAAGGTACCAGGAACTATCCAGTTTTATATTTGTCTTCTTCAAATGTATATGCTAGTGTAACAGAAAAAATTTAAATTTTCTGTAAAACAGGATCCTTATCTAGAAGTCAGAAAACTCTTGCTGTTAGATTTTAAAGGTATATTTGCAATTAACATTTCCCAAAATGCACCCGAGAGTCTGAAAATGACAACATTACTCAGTTTAAAAAAAATCCTCTGTGAAACTACTGTCATAAGTAGATTTTTCCCTGCCAATTACCTGCAGCTGGAAAGCAGTCTGTGCATAACAGGCACCCAGATTTGAGGGTACTGGAAATTTTAAATTAATGGCATAGAAAGTCAACACAAGAAGCTCATATTAAATCAAACTAGTATGATTTCAAAAAATTAAATTTAAATTTTTTCTTGGCCCACGTCTCATCATTTTGAAGCCAAATTCAAGTAAGAATATGCGATCTCATTGAAGTCACCTAATTGGTACTCACGAAAATCACCATCTGAGGCTGGTTTTCCCAGAAGGATGTACTGCTCCAAAAAGAAGAAATAATTTGGCTTACAGGGGCCTATTCAAACTTTTTCCTTAGCTAACTAAAAATAAATTTGACCGTTCACTACAGAAATCGTTTCAAATTCTGTGGTGATAATAAAGTAATGACTGCTTTTCAGCTGGAGGGCCTTTTTTCCCCTAACTGTGGTGCATTTTAATGAGAAATGATGACTGCATCAGCTTTTATCCATGAACAGATTTTAGCATTCAGCTTAGGTCTCCCAGTCAATATCTAAGACTCTGTTCTCAAGAAGATCAATGACATGGACACATAAAGACTGACAATGTGTGCATACAATAAAGAATTCACTCCGTCAAGATTGCACACAAGATCTGCCAAATAAAAAACGAGAGTTACTGGGTTCTTCCTACCTGCGAGGGTCCCGTAGACCCCTGAATCTCAAAGACTGTGAGGCATGCATACAAGAAAATGCCTACCACTAACACAAATCACATGAAATGCATGTCTCTTCCTGTGTCCACAGGCATGGGCTTCAAAACTCTGGTTTCACTCTCCAATCACCTGTCCCCAAAACTGGCCTGACTTGACGTGATGCCACTGGCACAAAAAGGGAATGCACTTCCTAACACTGAAAAATTCTGAGAAGTGTTTTTAAGGCCTTCACCACATTTCTCATTTGATCACTTGGGGGACAACGGTTTTCCAAACAGATACCCTCATTGATTTTTTTAAATGTAGTTTATCAAAGAAATGAAATTAGATAAATTGCAGATTTCACCTCATCGTGAACTTCTCCAAGAGCATACTCCATCACAGACTGCTCACTAAGAAGCTCTACCGCAGAATGACAGAATTTAAGAGGACATAATGAGTCCTTCTGCTACACAGAATCATTATCTATCGCTAACACTTCCTTAGGAGACTGACTTCCAATCATGAACCGAAGAGGGCTCTTCGAACTTCAGGACTTTGATGAATAATAATAGTTGAGAGCCCTTATCATAAATGGATCCAGCACAACTGAAGAGAGACTGAGTGGACCAGAGAAAAAAATGCTCACGTAGGAAAGTTAGTGCCATGAATGCCAAGTGCATTTTAACCAAAGCCTTCATGGTCATAAAGCAACTTCTGTAAAAATTGCTGAAAATAAATTTCTCAGCACTGCATATGAATCAGTTATTTCCATTTCTATTACACTGCTGTTTACCCAAAAACTATTTTTCATGAGTAAGACTCAGAGTTTGCCAAAGTGTTTTCCACAAAACAAGTCTCTTGAGATGTTCCAGATCTGTAATCAAGTCAGTCTGAAAAACCCTGACTACTTCATTCACCTCTTGGAGATGCATAATGCACACTATTATATAAAGGTCCTAAAAAAACACTAACCATTAAAACTGTTTAAGCATTTCCCAGACATACTTGGCTACAAACCTAACATCACATTAACAGTCTGGGAAATACTACCACATAACATAGGAACATTATTGTCCAATCATTTAAGAAATATTAAAAAATATTTACCATATTCTAGTCTCTAATCAAAACATTGTATTTATTTCTGTGTGACCATTTTTTAAATTTGACTCTTTTGCAGCTTTGTACTTAATGATATTTTTGTTTCTACACAGATGGGCGAAGACCACAAATGTAGTTATATTAGTCTGTTTGAGTTATATATTTCATATACAATAAATATTCAATAAGCGATTCTTGGATAATAAGAATATATAGTTTTTTTATATATTAAAATAATGATGAAGATAACAACAACCGCATTTAACATGTTCAATATACACTCAGAATGCTCAGAAACAATCCTATTTTGAGGAAAGTCAACTAGCAGCTTGCTTTCTGCTAATTCCACTACAGGGAAAAATGACCTGACTGCACGAAGGTTTTAGCAGGTGTTTCCCTTTTAAATTTAATATTGAATGATATGTCACCCTCCATTTAATTCCAAGAAGGTGTCAGCCACAAACTGGGGATCACTCATATGGAAATAAATGACATTCAAGGGGAGTATGATTGGTGTTAATCAGTAATGGATGGGATAATCTATTTACATTCCCATCCTATCCTCTTCAAATTTCATTCCTCACTTTGTTCTACTCATGTTCTCATTCCATGCTCTTGTGCATAAATATATCACACATTCTAGTGAACAGAACAGTCATTTGTGGGCACAGATAAGATTAAATGCACTGGTCTTTATGATAATAAAAACTATAATTTTGATATGCAAACCACTGTACCATGCAACGCAGATATTATCAATCAATAACCTTGAACAGCTGTGTGCCAAATTAATACAAACTGTTGCAAATGGAGAGAGGGGGGTCAGCAAGCAAACAGAATGAGAAACATACATGAATGGGCAGGGAAGGTGGCTCTTCAAAGCCAAGAACTGCAATTTGAGGTTGATATTGAGAAAAAGTCTCATTTGGATGCTTCTGAACAGATAAATATGATTAAATTCATAACTAAAGAGTATTAGCATAAATGAGCCAGATGAGCCAGAGGCCAATAATGAATTGTTTAGAAACACTGGGTTAAAGTGATTAATCTACAACGAAGCCAACAGGGCATGGACTAAATGTTGACATGGGGAGGAATGCAGATGCTGGCAATGATTACGAAGTAGAGGTGGGTGGAGAACCTGAGATGGAGAAAAGGAGGATGGGATATGTGAAGCCTGAGATGTGATCCCCACATCTGGCTCCAGCAATAGACTACTGACCAGGCAGATTGGAGAGAAGTTTCTCTTCAAGAGGGAAATGAGGGATTGCTGGGTTGAAGTGAAGAGGGAAAATATGCAGCGTTCAAGTGAGACAACTGAACGGGAAAACTGTATCATGTCACAATGAAACTGAGATAACAAGTAACTTATTAATAAAAACACATGTCAGGCCGGCGCCGTGGCTCAACAGGCTAATCCTCCGCCTTGCGGCGCCGGCACACCGGGTTCTAGTCCCGGTCAGGGTGCTGGATTCTGTCTCGGTTGCCCCTCTTCCAGGCCAGCTCTCTGCTGTGGCCAGGGAGTTCAGTGGAGGATGGCCCAAGTCCTTGGGCCCTGCACCCCATGGGAGACCAGCAGAAGTACCTGGCTCCTGGCTTTGGATCAGCGTGGTGTGCCGGCCACTGTGTGCCAGCCACGGCGGCCATTGGAGGGTGAACCAACGGCAAAGGAAGACCTTTCTCTCTCTGTCTCTCTCTCTCACTGTCCACTCTGCCTATCAAAAAAAAATTTTTTTTAATTAAAAAAAAATAAAAACACATGTCTTACTATTCTTTCCTTGGGAACATGGAAAGTGAGATTTCAGAAATTTACAGAATGATGGGGCCAGCACCATGGCACAGTGGGTTAATCCTTTGCCTGCGACGCCGGCATCCCACATGGGCGCCAGTTCTAGTCCTGGCTGCTCCTCTTCCAACCCGGTTCTCTGCTGTGGCCTGGAAAAGCAGTAGAAGATGGCCCAAGTCCTGCACCCACAAGGGGGGGCCAGGAAGAGGCTCCTAGCTCCTGGCTTCGGATTGGCACAGTTCTGGCCGTTGCGGCCATTTGGGGAGTGAACCAATGGAGCGAAGACCTTCCTCTCTGTCTCTCCCTTTCACTGTCTGTAACTCTGCCTCTCAAATAAATAAATAAAATCTTAAAAAAAAAAGAAATTTACAGAATGAAAATAAATGCAACTTTAAAAGAAACCCAAGATTCAGAGTATGGACAAAAAGAAGATCAATAACTTGACTAAAACTGACTAAAATGAATTGACTAAATCAGGGGCAAATCTCATAAACAAGCTTTATCTACTAAGGCAAAAGCAAATCTGGCAGAGAATTACAAAATATTTTTTTAGGACTGATGAAATTTCACTTGCTAAAGAGAAATAATGGGGAATTTAAACGGATTGGCCAAATATTTGCACGAGGATTCCACAGCCAATGTACACAATTTTCCAACTATTATACTTAACATGGGGCTCAGGCAGTTCCTTTGCCAACCAGTAGATTTTCAGCACTGTCCCTGGCACACATCCATTAGCAATCCTTCTCCATCCTCAAACAATCCCTGTTATTCAAGTCATATCAGGTCAGCCAACGCCCCTTAAACCCTACACAAACACTGCCTTACACTGAAATGGATCCTTCCACTGCCTCTTTCTAACCAACTGTAAGGCGTCTAAATTATCCACGCCTCAGTTCCTTTAGTGATAAAATGTAAAATAGCTGATAAAATGCCTGTTTGTTGCAAATACAGGAATGACAGAAGGCAAACAAAAGTATTCCAGGGACTATGCTCAAGAAACCTCATTAGTAGTATTGCCTTAGTCCATGAAATAAATGGAATGTAAACTTTTTTTTAATACATAAGCTTCAATAAAGTTGTATCTGGTTAAACCAGTGGTTACTTTAGGTCAGTGGTTTTAAAACTCATTTAACAATGAAACCATTATCAAAACAATTTTCATACAGAAGAGAAAAAGAGCAGCTGTTCCCACTCATTGACTCAGCTTCCTTCACCCCTTCCCCAGCTCCCCCAGCATCAGAAGTGGCTTCCCAGGGCTCCAAGGAACACGCTTTTTTAAAAAAAAAATCAATATTTTGGGTAAAAACTGATGTAAAATTATGGTGAACCCTCACTGCCAAGAGGATCATGTTAATTTTCTACTTAAAAAACGATCACTCTTTTCATTCTGACACCATGAAGAATACTTGATGGTTTCAAAACAACCACATATTACAGGATTTCTAGAGTGAGCACATTCCTGCTTCTTTCACAGTGAAAACTGATAACTCTGTTTAAGATGATACTACTGCTTTTACACCTTCCCCACTCTTTGCCCCTGCCCACACTGACACTTCTTTTTAAGGAAGTCCAAAGAAAACAAATGGTTTTTTGCAAGCAAGCCATTTGTCTCCCTCCCTGGCATCCCCTGAGTTATGGAATTACACTTTGGGGACCCAAGGTGATTAGAGCTCCTAGGAAGTTTGCCTACTTATCAAAGTGCTTCTTATTTTTTCCGAATGAGTTAATTACGTCTAGAGCCCAAACACTCCCAGTACGCCATAGTCCTCATAACTCCCTAATATCCTCAACAACTGCATTGTCTGTCCATCCTTCTAAAGCATTGAACTCATGACCCAGAGAACAGGACTTACAACCTTGCCTGTCATTGTCTATCACTCTGGCTTCCTATAAAGTTTCACTGAAAGTGATATCAATACACTGTGTGTGTTTGAATATCTCCACAACTGGTCACTGAGGCTATAAAAAGCCAGAGGATGGCTTAGCATTCTTTTTCTCAGCTTCATTAAACATCTACATATTGATGCAAGGGACAGGACAGCAGCAATGAATATGTCAGAGACAGTTCTCCAAGAGGCTCACAGACAACCAGAGGTAAGTAGTCATTTACAGTACAGATGGCTCCCAACTTAGGATGGTTCCATATATGATTTCTTGACTTTACAACAGTTCAAAAGCAAATCACATTCAGCAGAAACAATACTTAGAATTTTGAATTTGTCTCTTTTTCCAGGCTGGCGATACAGGTAGGACACTTACCAGATGAGGCAGTGGCCATGAGCCACAGCTCCCAATCAGCCACACTCTCAGGAGGATAAACAACCCATCTTCTATAGTACACTGCATTACTAAGCTTTGTTTGGAAGGAGAGGTGTAGTAAGTGCATTTTCAATTGATGTTTTCAACTTACCATGGGCTTGCCAGAACATAAGTCAAGGAATATCTGTATAATGCTACAACATAGTTACAGAAACACCTAGCAGAAACAAACAAGGGCGGATGCCTTCTCAAAGGAGAATTTAGCTGAGCAAAGATCTCAACAATCAGGGCTGGCTAGGGATGAGATGGGGGAGAAGATGGAGACAGGAGTTCCAGAAAACATGCACAATGAAAGGCCAAGTAGAAAGAGCAAACAGTATGTCCTCATGACCCCTCATTGGGGTATTATTATTATTAGTGTTACATCAGCTGCTCCAAAACAATCATTTGGCCAGGAACTCCTAAAATAAGGAAGATACACATCAATAAGTACTCCTCTACCCATGACCACATCAGTGTTCATACAATACAGGGTGCACACTGGCAGTCAACTCCAAACACTCTGCCAAATACCAAATTTCTAATCTTATAATTATTTCTAATATAAATATTAGAATTCTTGCCATGCACACTCATACTCCTTCACTGGGAAACTCCCAATTTTAAAACCATTTATTTATTCTCATATCCTTTATTAAAAAGGCATTAATGTTATATCCCTGGGCAATAAAACAATGAGGTTTCAAAACCATATAACACAATCTTTGGATGCAAATATGCTGTATGCATATGGACACATAAAAATTCTAAGAGTAAACTCTAATGTATTAACAGCAAACTGGGAATCATGTGGCTGTTATTTCTTCTTTTTGGCATATCTCTTTTCTAATTTCTTTTCATGACAAACAATTCTTCATGCACTTTTAAAAGTTCAGTTCTATTTTTACAATACTTTCTTGCCTGAAATTCACACTCAGGGACTCCCAGTCGTCAAGCCCATGAGCCTCCTCCACTCCCCACCTTGTCTTTGGTATCTGTTGGCCCCAGGGACTCAGCCTCAGTAGCTGTCACCACCCACCTCCTCCCTTCTGTTTCTTCTACCAAGTCCAAGGGCAAGCCAGACGAGGAATCAGAACCTGAAATCTTTTGGGTTACAAGACAGCTGACTACTAATCACTAAGGAAGAAAGAGACAGGAGGTCATACAAATGACAAAAGGTAGAGAAGAAAATATAAGTTTGAGGCCTTTGGTTTATAGTTCTTGTCACACTTCTGAAATTGGGAAGCAGCACTGGGTAGCAGTCTATGACGCGCTCTCAACTACTGATGGCTGTGGAGTTGTTCAGGAGTCTGGAACACAGCGGTGGTATAAGGATCACTGCTAGACCAAACTGATCTTACTAAAAACATACTACAAGTTTTTAAGCATTTGTAGATGCTGTTCATAATCAAATTCCTAATAATTAGAACCTTCTTTTTCATGATTTCCGATCAACAGACATCAAAATTATAACGTTCAAGTAAATATGCATGCAGTTTTTGGTTGTCAAAGTGTCTGCATGCTCAAAAATCTCAGGAGCCCTAATGGGAAAGCAGGAGTGCAGGTCTCAGAAGCACGACAGAACAGCATTTACACGACAGCTCCATCATTTATCACAGTGAATCTGACCACATATCTTCAACTCTGTGAGCTTCAGTCTGCACATCCAAAGGTGAGGGTCTTACTGCAGAAGCTGTCCCAGCAGGCAAAATCAGATTAACTCAGTCTTGGAGCTGACCATTTCCTCCCCATCATTCCTCACGGAAAATCCACCAACACAGCCTAGCAGATGCTAACAGGCACTCTGTCCCTCTGATGACCAAATAAAGACCAATTTATTAGGCCAGCAGCCAGTCCTGACACAATCACCTCTTGGCATTTCCTTTTCTCCAAATAAACATTAAAAACAGTACATGTAAAAACATTCTTAATATTCAAATGTAAGAACAACTTTTGTCCATAAAACAATGCATAGCTCATTTTTGCAAAGTGCCAAGAGAGGAAATGGAATGTTAAGTTTTATCTACAAATTGAATTGAAAATTATTATTGAAATATACTCTCAATGGTTTAGATGAAAATGGTAGTCAAACACAATTCAAGATAATGATGTACTTTCTCTCCACAACTCTCACTTCCTTCAGTGGTGAAGGTCTCGTTTACTCAAAAGAACACAACTAATTGATATTACAAACTGGCAATCAAAATAGGGTGGGTGAGGTTGGCGCTGTGGTGTAGTAGATACATTTGCCGCCTGCAGTGCCGACATCCCATCTGGGTGCCGGTTCGAGTATTGGCTGCTCCACTTCCGATCTAGCTCTCTGCTATGGCCTGGGAAAGCCGCAGGAGATGGCCCAAGTCCTTGGATCCCTGCACCTGCATGGGAGACCCAGTGGGAGACAAAGAGGAAGCTCCTAGCTTCGGATAGGCCCAGCTGCAGCCATCGTAGCCATCTGGGGAGTGAACCAGCAAATGGAAGCCTTCCTTATCTCCCTCTCTCTCTGTAACTTTGCCTTTCAAATAAAAAATGAATCCTTAAACAAATAGGGTGGATTCATTTTAATTTTAAATGTCTGAAATGTCATGATGAGAAAGATAATAAATATTGGTTTCTGGACCCTGCCGGAACCGCCGCTGCCAGCAACATGTTCAAGGTAATTCAGAGGTCCATGGGCCCAGCCAGCCTGAGCCTGCTCACTTTCAGAGTCTACGCAGCACCAAAAAAGGACTCGCCTCACAAAAGCTCCATGAAGGTTGATGAGCTTTCACTCTACTCGGTTCCTGAGGGTCAGTCCAAGTATGTGGAGGAGCCAAAGACCCAACTGGAAGAAAGCATCTCACAGCTTCGACATCATTGCGAGCCGTATACAAGTTGGTGTCAGGAAATGTACTCTCAAACTAAGCCCAAGATGCAGAGTTTGGCTCAATGGGGATTAGACAGCTATGAATATCTCCAAAATGCACCTCCTGGATTTTTTCCAAGACTTGGTGTTATTGGTTTTGCTGGCCTTGTTGGACTTCTTTTGGCTAGAGGTTCAAAAATAAAGAAGCTGGTGTATCCTCCTGGTTTCATGGGATTAGCTGCCTCTATCTATTACCCACAACAAACCATCGCATTTGCCCAGGTCAGTGGGGAGAAATTGTATGACTGGGGTTTACGAGGATATATCGTTGTAAAAGATTTGTGGAAGGAGAACTTTCAAAAGCCAGGAAATGTGAAGAATTCACCTGGAAATAAGTAGAAAACTCCATGCTCTGCTCATTTTAATGAGTTGTAGGTAAAAAAAAAAGCACCACATGGGAAATCGGTATTTCTACAGACAAGTGCAGAAGAGTCAGTGCTGAATGTAGTAAACTGACTTTCTTCTTCAGGAAAAGCTATCCTAGGACTCTTTTATCTTGGGGATGCCATACTACAAGCAGACTAATCCAAATCCCCTTTACCTAAAGATACTGTACGGGCCTTAGAACGTCTTGTTCTCATGTTGCTATTTATGTACATAATTAAAATCTAAGTTTAAAAGAAAAAAAAAATATTGGTTTCTAATGTAAGTAATAAAAACAAGTATTCTATATTTTTAGGAAAGAAAAATGTCTTATCTGCCATTAAGTACAAACCATAAAGAGATGATTTATGGTTACCACACTAAAACAGCCTTTTGTTTCTTGTACTGTCACATAAGCTTTAAAGAAGAGAAACAATCATCCTAGAAGCTTTACCAGTTGTCTTTGTCTTTGGCCAGACGGTTCCACATTAGACACACAAATCCTAACAAGGGACTAAAGAAAATATCACCTCTTAATAGGATTACACAGAAAAGGAAACACCTCTTACCTTAAGAGCAACCGTGGTACTCGTTCCTTCAGGGAAAACCAATGTTACTGTGATTAACTATTCACCCCAACACCACAGCCTTGCTCCTTGGAGACATTCATATCTTCTCCACCTCTAACTGTTAATGCTTGATCAAGAGCATGCTAACATGGGGCCAGTGCTGTGGTGTAGCAGGTAAAGGCGCCACCTGCAGTGCCGGCATCCTATATGGGCGCTGGTTCGAGTCCCAGCTTCCCTACTTCCGATCCAGCTCTCGGATACAGCCTGGGAAAGCAGTGGAAGATGGCCCAAGTACTTGGGCCCCTGCATCCATGGGAGACCTGAAAGAAGCTCCTGGCTTCAGATTGGCCCAGCTATGGCCGTTGTAACCATTTGGGGAGTGAACCAGTAGATGGAAGACCTTTCTCTCTGCCTCTGCATCTGCTTCTCTGTAACTATGCCTTTCAAATAACAAATAAATAAATATTAAAAAAAAAAAGAACTTACTAACAAGGAATCAATTCCAGCATCTAATAGATCTCAGACAAGAAGTGTATGGTTTTACCGCCGCCTCCCCTCCTCCCCCGGCAGTACAGGTAAGCGAGCAAACTACGGCCTAAAAAAGAGCATCATTTTGTGGAAACTCGGCAAGTTGGATTGTTGAATAGTCTCACTCAGTGCATTCCTGACCACACACCTCCCTGAAAGAACAGCAACAACTGGACACCAGTGAATCTTCACCTAACTGCACGGGGTGTTTAAACGGGCTACCGAGCATATTTTAACTACTGAAATCACTCCAAAAGATATCAGCCATACACTATCACCCTCTGGATCTCCAGCAATAATTTAATCAAATCTCCTCTAACTTACTGTTACTCATAATTACAAAGATGATAATATGATCATAAACTAAGAAATATTATATATTGACTTTTCACTACTAAAACAAAATAACCAGGACAAGCTACTCGTGAAGGAAAGAATTTTAGTTAGCTTACACCTTGAAGGCTAAAAGTTCAAGTGGTAATGCAGGCTCTGGTGAGGGCCCCAAGATGGATGGCAGAGCACATGGGGAAAAGGATCATGTAAGCTACCAGGAAGCAGAGGGTAGGTGAGCCCAAACACAGGCTTTCGTTAACAACCAGGAAATACCTTCTGAGGACACATTCCGAATAACTAAAGAACTTCCACTAGGCCCTACTCCCCCAAGGTACCTTGGGTACCTAAGCCTCTATACGCGGGCCTTCATGTAATTTAATTCCCTCCCAAAAAGTACATATTTTAGTCTGGCACCTTCTGGTTCTATTTTCCATTGGTATATATAGATAAACTAACGCTGGGGCTCAGGCATACTGTATATAAGCAAAATCTGACAACTGTCTTAACTAAAGCTGTTTTAAGATGTACAACTCAATACAGACACTGTTTTAAAGGTTCACAGTAACACTAAGCTTTCTGAAAGTACTTACAAAAGAAAGTGTCTTTTGCAAAATGTATGTTTCTAAGTGTGAATCAGCTAAGAGATGTTTGTAATGTGGTCAAATAATATTAAATACCAAATTTAATTAATATTAAATACCAAATCGTATGTTCTGAGGATTCCACCGAGGTTATCCCTGACTGTGGCCGCCGCTCTTTCCTAACACTGTGTTCCTAAGGAACACAGAGCAGAAAATCCTAACAAGTGAAGACAGCAAGTCATCTATCAGTGGCTACCTTGCTACCTTTCATCTTAATTCTACTTTCTCAATACAAAATCGGATTTGGGCTTGTTTCCACACTGTTTACCACTAGGTTTTAAGATGTGTCTCTCTCATGCCTCCTCCAAAGGGAAGAAGTCACCCACTGCAGCTTCATACAACTCTCCAAGTTCTTTCGTACAAACAAATGTGAAAACCAAAATACCATTCGTTGAAAATAAAAAATAAAAAAACAGTTCAGAGAATTGGCAGGCTGCATGTTTATGTCAACCTTCACAAAACACGGGAACGAGCGGCACCAACTCACCAGGAAAATCCCACTCGTGAGGCAACTATTTTGTGACATTTTTCTTTTATGCATTGTGTTTACACCCTCTTGACTCTCTAACAACCCCAAAACGCCTGGAGAACAATCCATGCGGCAGAACAGTGGGAATGGGAACACGAAGAGTTCAGCTCAGTGCCTGTAGCCTGGTCCCTGAAACACTTCCATCAGCAGCAAGAATTAAACCAAAAGAGCAAGCAAATACAATATCCCACAGGGAACACGCGAAGAACAAAGGAAACAGAGGCGTGAGGACAGGAAATGAAGCAACTCTAGACACATAAATAAATACCTTTTGGGGCCGCCAACGTAGGTGAAAGTAAAGGTGGAGTCTGAGTATCTGAAATCTGAAACGGAAAAGTCCTGTTAACAACTACCCGTGGAGTGGATTTTTTTCAATCCCGACCGAGATTTGGGGGCCCCAGTTCAGTGAGTTCCAGGGGAGGCCTGGCCCGGCGGGAGCCGCGGGCTGGAGAGCGGTGATGCGCCCTCTTACCCCGCGCGCCCTAGGGGTGCGCTGCACCCCCGGGCCGGCCGGGTGCTGCGCGAGGCCGCCCCCTGCAACAAGTGCCGGGTGCCATGGCAACGGCGGGAATTTCCCGACTGGGGAGGTCGGGAGCTGCCCCCGCCGCGCGGCTCGGGCTGCGAAAGCAAAATCCGAGCCCCGGCCCAGGGGAGCAAGATGGACGAAAGGCGACCCCCAGACAAGGGGCGCCGGGTGCCTCAGGTAACCCTGGAAATGTCTCTTCTCTTTCCGGGGTAGTGCGCCGCCAGTCGGACGGGGAGACGACAGGGAGAGACCGAAGATCCGCCCAGCGCCGCCCCTCCGGGGTCCTCGCCGGCCGGCGCAGCAGCGGAGCGCGGCACGGCGCAGCAGGCTCCATTCCCGAAGCCGCCGCTCAGCCCATTGCGCAAACCAGGCGAGTCCGACCGCCCGCTCGGCCGCTGCCGCTGGAACCCGGAGGCTGGCTTGGACGCTCCGGACATCTACGGGGTGGTGGGGAGGCGGGGGCGAGGGGCCAGAAATACCATACACAGCCGGGCCACCTAAACCTCGGAGGCTCGGGCCACCGGGGATCCGCCTCCAAAGCCGGTGGCTGCCCCAGACCTGGGGGAGGGGACGGGGAGAGGCCAGCGCCCCCTCCCCCTTCGGGCTCCCGCTTTCCTGCTGCCGAACGAACCGAAGGAACCGGGGGAATGGGGACGTGCAACCCACCCACCACCCCCAACCCCATTCACACGCGTCGCTGACCGAAGGGCGCCGCGCGGGCAGGCGGGCGGCCGGGCTGAGGAAGCCGGCGCCGGGTCCGAGGCTGTGGGAAGGCGAGAACTCACCTGCAAACAGGCAGTCCTTCTCGGCTCTGGACTTCTGGATCACGACGTCGATATCCTTCTGAATTCGCTCTTGCCTTGAACACATCCCCATTAAAGAAATCCCTGGAAAAGAAGCAGCCGCTATTTCCACCCCACCCCACCCCCCTCGCACGCTTCCAGCTTTCGTAAATATTCAGTTTAAAAAAAAAAAAATGAAACCTCTGGCCGAGGCAGGGGCCGAAGGCGAAGTGGTTTCGGAAGTGCTCCTGGGTGTGAGAGGAGGAGGTGGTGGAGGAGGAGGTGGGGGGGGAGGTCGGCTTTGCATTCCCAGATGTGACCGCCCAGCTGCTGCTGCTCGCCGCTGCTGGATTCCAATTTCCTCCCCTTCTGACAATGGATGGTGATGACACCGAGTCTCACTTTCTCCCTCCCCCGCGCCCGGACCAACGATCCTGGGGGGCCGAGGGTGCCGGGAACGGCCGGGGAGCGATCGCCGGCGGGGCGGCGGGCGCCGGCGAGGGGCGAGCCCCGCTCCGACTCACGCGCGCACACCCCTCGCGGCCCGCGCGCCGGCCTTCCACACCCGCGCACACTCGCGCCCGCGGGCGGCGGCGGCAGCGGCGGCGGCCGTGCCCAGGCTGCTGCAGCGCCGCCCGCCCGCCCGCCCGCCGCAGACCCTCCCGCGCCCGCCGCCCGTCAGCCGGCCCGGCCGCGGGCAGCCGGGGCTTTAATAGTATCCGCCATCCCGCGCAGGCTGCGTTTCCACACCCCCGCCCTCCGCTCCTCAGCGCTGGGAGCTGAGTGGCAGTGTAGGTAGTGAAGACTCCCTGGGGCTCCCAGCCTTCCCTCCGCACCCCCCCCCCCCCACACACACCACCACTTTTATGAATTCGACTCCACTTTCGGAAGGAATTATGAGTCATATGGAAAACCCAAACCGGAGTGGCTGAGAGGGAAAAAAAAATCTTTAGAAATTAAAAAAATAAATAAATAAGGCGAACAAATCTCTCCTTGTTGCCCCAGCAGGCAAGATGGAAAAAGCCTTTAAATTACTCCAGACTTGCACCCTCCCAGTTCTCGTTAATGCCTGAGGTTTTCTATTCTCCAGATAGAAGTGGCTCAGCCCCTTTGGGGCACACTCCCAAAGACTCCCCACTTATTTGCTCCTAGGTATTTCTATTCATTTAAAACAAATTGGCAGAGGGAACTGGAGCGGCTCACCAAAAGATGGACATCTGTTTGGCTTTTTTTTTTTAAAGTCACCCCCCCTTGCCGTTTGGTCAAGGGAATGCACCTACAATCTTAATCAGAAACGTGGTATTGCTCTGATGGTCACTTGCTGTTCTGCCTAAGGACACCCCAGCCTAATGTGGGGCCCCACCTCTGTTACCGTCTGCAGTATGGAGAGGCCTCCAACGGGGCACGTTTCTTTCCACTGAGAATGCTCCCTCTGGTTGACCGTGTCTCACTTTGCCTTGCATGTCCAGTGCCTTGTGCAGTGCCTGGAATACACGAGGGGGCCCTGGGTATTGACTGCGTGCAGGAATGCTCATTCCTCGCAGCCAGTTTCAAGGAGTTGCAAGGAGCTTCCTTCAAACTGCCTCAAACCCTTGTTCAGTTCCTTCTAACAGTGGTACCATGATGTGTAGGAGAGGAGGAATAGCTGTCATCCCTGACTGATTCTTAAGATTCTACTAGTCAAAGGCAATGATATATCATGGATTCTTGATCCTGCCTCTTGCAGAAAAGAAAATATTATGAAATGATTTGTACAGCTATAGTCATTGTGAGTTATAAAGGAAACACACCTCCCTCTGCATGATCAAGATCTGGTCTTGTTTCTGACGCATTAGAGTCACATAGGCTAACACCTCCTGCCCAGTCCTCTCCTGGAATGGGTGCTGACCAGCCTCTGTCAGGTTCAAGTCCTTCCTGGCTATGCTGTATTGGATAGCCTCCTTGGCTACCAAAAAAACTTTGTTCTCTTCCATATCACCACTCAGTATCACAAGTGTGTTCTTCTTCCAACATATACTCTAAGGTCTCTAAAAGGCATAAAATCTATTAACCCTCAAAAATTTGTTTTATAGTTGTCTATCCACAGGGCTTACATTCTTAAAGTAGACCCCTTACTACCAATAATTTGAAATAGCTTAAAAGCTACCAACATGTTTTTTGTATGGATTGACTCTTACGTTACTACTGGAGCCACACAATAGGTCTTCCTGTGATTTGCCCTGTATTTGATTTTTTTTTTCAAGTTTCACAGGCTGACCTGTTTTTATTAAACAAAGCTAACCTCACTCCCCTCATGCCCTTAAGGTGTGATACATTTGAATATTTTTACATTTTAAGGAGTAAGATAAAAAATGAGAAACTAACTTCTTTATCTAGTTTGCATTTCTGCAAGATAAGTTTCTCCAGTAAAAAGTATACCAAGACATCAGTGTGCCAGGCTAGATGTTTATGGAATGATTCTTTCAAACTGTACCCACAGCTAGTACCTCTCTTAACCTCGCCACCTCTTTGACACCTATTTATTTGCATGATGTGTGCTCCTTATTATTTAAGGATATGTTGATTAAAAACTATACCCAGCTTTGAGATAAAAGGGTGTTAGCATATGTACACAAAATACACATACACAGTCAGGTACATAGAATGTAATAGACCTATCATAACTTTGTTAGATAAATGAAATTCAACATTTACAATAAGGAAGCACTCAGGTTGCATTGCATAGTAAATTGAAGATAATCATCTATATCTTGGATGACAGAGTCTAGTCAAATAGTTTAGAAAAATGATCGCACGCCAACAGATAGAATTTATTAGAGGAAAACTGTAAATGACTTGCCTATGCTGAAAGCTCTGACTGCAGAAGTATAAGGTAATGGACGTGCAGCCTTAAGTGCAACAGTGTGATGTGAATATTAATTAACTCCCATCCATCCAGAACTTACTGTCAGATCCTGCTCTGAAAGCTTTACTTATACCCACTCATTTAATATTTACAGATACTCCATGTATGAGCATAGCTGTTACTATTAATCACCTTTTTCAAAAGAAATAACTTAGGAGCAAAGGGGATCATTAACTGCTCTACCCCAGGACATGGATTACAATGAACTTTTTTCCTCTCCCCAAACCTTTCAGCTGCTGAACTGAACTTTAAGGAAGATAAATGTGCAGAAGCCTCCATGGGAAGGAACCTGGCCCCACCAAGGGCTGCATGCCAGGAGTGAAGCCAACAAGAAACCTTATATTGGATTTGTAGGGAAGCTGGGGGCCTACTGGCTCTCAAAATAGCCTCGGCTGGTGGCAGTCATATTTTTTTTTTTTCCTGCACTCAACTCCCTTACCCCAAAGGCCTGTTTGTTGGTGAAGCCTTAAGCATAGTAAAAGCCTGGCTTCTCCTATTCCAGGGGGATTAAGAAAAGATGAAGGGAAGCAAGGTCAGCAAAAGAGACAAGAGTGCCCCTGCCAAATGCATCATGGGATTTTCAGTAGCAAACACTTTATGGGATTTCCCAGCAGACTCATGGGGCCATAGTGAAGGCCCTATAATAGCTTGCTCACGTGGCAGAATCATTGAAGAAGGGCACAGTGGGGTGAGAGAAATGGGGAGCCATTGAAAGGAAGATTATATCGAAATTCTGTTTTGATTATTAGATTTATATAACCCCTTCTTGCTGTCATTCTGTACTAGGAAGAAATCTGTGAACTTTAAAATGCCTGCTAAGCCCCGCCGGCTGCTGCTTCGTAGGGTAGAATTGGGCAATTCTCTCTTTGACCTCATCTGGTAGGCCTAGCAATCGAAGTATGAGTGTGAGCAAACTAAAGTCAACCTTGAAGAAACTTGACAGTAAAGAGGTGAGTTTTAGGTAGCTGGATGTGACATTTGTCCCAATTTGGTCCCTACCATATCCTCTAAGCTAAGGTCAAACAGGGCAGCACAGTGGTGGTGAAGGATTATGGCCCTGTCTAGCACCTCACTGAATCAAAAAAAGCAACAGTGTGAATCCTCTGAATCAAAAAAATCCAACAGTGTGAACTCTTCTATTTTTTGCTTTAATGTAGTCCCATGTATTTTCTCAGCAAACTTCAAGTCTCCTTTCTACCCTTGAAGCATCCTACACCCTACTTAGATTAGATACTTCATCCCATGAAAGCAAACTCATTTTTAGTTTGTACTCATTCATATTAATTCCTTATTTTGAAATATCTCTCCTTTTCTTTATGCTTAATAGTGGTAAGTACTGCATGAATATATGTAAGTGATTTGAAACAGGTGTTATGGTGGCACAGAGGATTAAACCAGTGCTTGGGATGTTCACATGTGGTATCAGAGAGCTATTTCAAGTCCCAGCTACTCTGCTTCAAATCTAGCTTCCTACTACCATTCTGGAAGGCAACAGGTGATGGTTCAAGTTCTTAGAGCCACACCACCACATGGGAGACCTGTATGGAATTCCAGGTGCCTGACTTCCTGGCTTCTGTCTGGCCTTGGCTCTGGCTGTTGTTGGCATTTGGTAAGTGAATCAGTGGATAGAAGATTCTCTGTCTCTGTCTCTCTCTCTCTCACTCTGCCTTTCAAATAGATGAAAATAAATAAACTTGAAAACATGAAAATCCCCACTCATCCTAACTCCTAATTTCATTCTTCACCCCAGCACTAATATTAGAAGTAATTTGGAAATTCATCCATTCTTCCATTCATGTATCTATACACACACACACAAGAATTTCCAATTTAAATAAAACTGCATATTACCTGTTGTTCTGTAATTTGATTTTTTAACTCATTTTGGAGCACTTTCTACATCAGTGCAAAGAGATCGAGCTCCTTTGTTTTAGTCATTGCAAAGAATTATGGATATGCCATAATATATTTTAACCATCCCTCTGCTGTCACAATGACTTTTTCAAAATGCTCTCTGATTCCTGAAAAGTGGTGCAATAAATGCACATCTTTATGCACAGTTTCAGCCATTACTTTGGGATAGATATTTAGAAATGGACTGATTGGATTACAGGAAATTGACAATTTAAAAATTTGATGGTCATTTGGTGTAACAGATAAGAAACAGCTTGAAACACCTACATCCTATATCAGAGTGACTGACATCCTGTCCTAGCTCCTCCATTGCATACCTAGCTTCCTGCAAAAGTGCACTCCAAGGGGCATCAGGTAATTGCTCATGTACTTGGGTCCCTGCCACCCATGTGGCAGACCTGGATTGAATTCTGGACTCTTGGATTTGACATGGTCTAGCCGTGGCTGTTACAGGCATTTGAGGAGTGGACGAACAGATAAAAGATCTCTGTCATTTCTCCTTCTCTCCCTCCCTTCCTCCCTTCCCCCACCCCGCTTCCTTTCAAATAAAAACTTAAATTAAAAGTAACTTTGATAAATATAAACAAATGGCTGTCAAAATTGTTTTGTCATTTTATACTGCACCAATTGTTTGTGAGAATACCTAATTCTCTAAGGAATTCTCAACTATCATCCATCTTTACATTTGTCTAAATCAGCAGGATGAAATGTTTTCATCTCATTTTTATTTCTATTTCCTTGATATTAATGAGGTGGAGCATTTTAAATGTTTATTGGTAATTTGCCTAATCTCTTTGGGATTACCCGTCACATTCTTTTCTATTCTGTGTCCTTCCATACTGGATACTGTGGCTCTGTTTAAAAATATCTGTGGGGCTGGTGTTGTGGCAAAGTGAGTTAAGCCTCCACCTGCAAGGCGGGCATCCCCTGTGAATGCCCATTCAAGTTCTACCTGCTCTGTTTCCCATCTAGCTCCTTGCCAATGGCCTGGGAAAAGCAGCAGAAAATGATCCAGGTATTTGGGCCTCTGCCACCCATGTGAGAGCACTGGATGGAGTTCCAGGCTTTGGCCTGGTCCAGCCCCAGCCATGTGGCCATTGGGAAGTGAACCAGCAAATGAAAGATCTCTCTCCATGTCTCCTTCTTTCTCTGTAAGTCTGCTTTCAAAATAAATCTTAAAAATGCATATCTATTTGCAGGAGGTCTTTATATATTCCAGATAGCAATCCCTTTTATATTATAGATATTCCTTAGTCATATAAAACTCTTAAATCAGTATTTATTAAAAAAATTAAAGCTAACTCCAGATCAAGTACTACCTTATCCAAAAGATCTTTGCTGATTTTTCCAACTCACTAATCTCTCTTCCCTGAACTTCCTATTTCTAGCCTACAAGTTCCTTGAAGGCAGAAACTGTTTACATTCATGTTAGTAAGTGCTGCAGAGCTTACCAGAGAGACTATTTTAATATACTACATGATAGTTCAATGGATACTTATTGAGTTGATGTGAAGTCTTAACTATTATTTTTATTGCTGTTATCTTAAATTCTTTGAGATTTAAATTGAACTGGTAACCTATTCTTTGTGTCCACTACCCCTAAGTGGTCCTAGAAACAATGCTGAGTACATTGGGAGTACACAGTATATAATCATTGATTCATTTATTGATTGATTTCATTTTATCCTAACCTGAAACACTGCATGTTTCTTTACAAAAGACAAGCAATCTTTCCAGAGTGTTCTATGAGATATTAGTTTCATATTATATAATGAGATTTCCCCTAAAAAATGGTCCTGGATCCAAGTAAATTTGGGAGAAAATGGACTGAATAAAGTTAGATTTCTCTGAATACTTTTGACTTTTTGATATGCCTGATGTGTTTTTTTTTCAAAACATTTTAGATGACTCGGTGTTTGAGTGAGTTTGATTTGAGCAATGCTTTACTCAAGAATTATGTTTCTATAATTTCAGTAATATTAAATTCACGTAAAAGTGATTATTTTTCTTCTTTATGATACAATTTTTTTAATTTTTTTTTTAATTTGACAGAGTTAGACAGTGAGAGAGAGACAGAGAGAAAGGTCTTCCTTTGCCGTTGGTTCACCCTCCAGTGGCCGCCCCGGCTGGTGCACTGCGTCTGGCGCATCGCGCTGCTCTGAAGGCAGGAGCCAGGTGCTTCTCCTGGTCTCCCATGGGGTGCAGGGCCCAAGTACTCAGGCCATCCTCCACTGCACTCCCAGGCCACAGCAGAGAGCTGGCCTGGAAGAGGAGCAACGGGGACAGAATCCGGTGCCCCAACCGGGACTAGAACCCGGTGTGCCGGCGCCGCAGCGGCACCGGCCAATACAATTGTAAAACACTTTAACACTTATCTTAAGAAAGACTTATGGTGACTGATTATTGGAGTAAAACAGTTAGACTCAACTTCTGAATCCACAACCTACTAGACATGAACTTTGGCAAGATGCACAATTTCTTGTGACAAAAATCTCAATTTTCTCATTTGAAAAATGGGAAGAACAAAGGCTCTATCTCTTGCTATATGTAAAAGAGAATTAAGTGAGATAAACACATGCAAAGAGAAATATCAAAATTACTTAATAAGATGTAATTATTGAGCCATTTTTATTCAGTCTCTCACTTCCTCACTTCCCCACAGTTTATTCAGTAGTTCTTTGTCATATTTCCTGAATGTGTTTGCAAGTTGTAAGTCTCAGCCTACGGGCATCTTATTGAGATTTGCAATCTTCATGTGCTTGGTGCTATCTGGGAATCCAGGCAGATTTGAGGAGGAGAGAAAAGATGACATAATTGTGCCTCCCCCAAGGAGTGAATTTTTTTATTGGCAGTCACAGTCCAGTCCTGTCTCCTTGAGGTCTCATCCAGGGTCACTATATTTTTTGGGAAATATTCAGATGCATGACAAAACTTTCATTCAAACCAGCAAAGACTGGACACATTTTGCTGGCGTCTGTAAATGGAAATCCTACTTGGGTGGCCTAGCAGACTGAAGCAAGAACTAGAGGAAAAAGGGGCTTGGGGATTTGCACTAGAGCACTCAGCTCAATCAGAATTTTCTCTTCCCATTTTCTTTCCTGTTTCACATTTCTCTTTTGCTTTCAAATAATGGGAAAATTTGTCCTCTAGTAATCTCAAACCTATAACATTCCAGTGTAGTAAACCCAGTCGGGGAAGGCTAACTTCTTTTCCCCCAGATTCTATATATTAATCCCAGAATAAAAATAATGTAATTCGTTGCCCAATAAGGATCAAAGATCTACCTTTCAGGCAAACATTGTTGCTAAGCGGATGAAGTGCTGTGAAGTTAGAACTGGGTCAAGTACCCACTTAGCTGTTCAGAGTCAGCATGTGGGACAGGGTGAAGGCAGTCTCTTACTAGTCTGATTAACAAAACCATTTGCTAATTCACTTCACTGCATTTCTCTAGACTGGATCCAGGGTAGTCACTCATGTCTTTGGGTGGTGAATCTTGTCAAGAAAAGGATGATTTTGTTCCTTATACTTTGGATTTCTTCTGGTTTCCTTCTCACAGTGCAGTAATTATAGTTGCAGCCTATGCTCTTTATTGGCAACCCTTCTCTGTGCCATGGTGCAAAATAGAAACACAGATGAAAGGCATGTAACTGAGCCTGAGCTGGGGAGGGAGGATTGGAGGTGTCAGTGATGCTGAGTATGCAAGGAAGAGTAGGAGTGAAGAGAGCGAAGGACACTGGTGCCGTGGGAAGGCTTGTGTGTCAGAATTGGCTCACATAAGCTTGTGGCAACAACTGAGCACTTTTCTCCCAACTCTATGTTAAGTGATTTCACAGTGGTAGCTTGAAGTCAGCCATGGTGGGAATATTTACACCACAGAAACAGGAATCACTACAAGGAGACATTTCTGTTTTTTACCAGGAGCCGACTGTTGGAACATTTATAATGCCACTACATGTAAGCATGAATGGGACAGGGATGTTACTGCAGATGAGGCTGCAGAGGGACGCAGAGCCAGTGGCCTTGTAACCTAATGGATACATGCTTCCCACAATGCGGTGCCTGGTTTCAACTCCTGATTCCAGATTCCTGCTGACACATTCTGGGAAGCTGAAGTGATGGTTCCATTAGTTGGGTTTCAGCCACCCACCTGGGAGACTGCATTCTGGTTCGCAGCCTCAGCCCCAGCATAGCCTTGGCCATTGTGGACATTTGTGAAGGGAACCAGCAGATAATGACACTTTTTCTCTCAAATATATATATATTAAATATCATTAAGTAAAGATACTTGTAAGTCAAATCATGAAAGAACTTGTATGTTAAGCACAAATATCTGAATTTCTTAGCCAACTGTAAGATTTCGAAAGGGAAAACACATGACATGAGTTGCTCAATATCTGTTGGCCAGCATCCTTCAACAATAGTTTTGTATGGCAAACTTGGCAGAAAGTTGCATAAACAGTTACCCTACAGTAAATGCTTATAGTTCTAAGAAAGTTATTGCCTGTTTTAGCAAATCATTCTTAGCCTAAAGCTTAGCCTAGAACGATGCCAGTCCCAATCTGAGTTTGACCACATCAGGAGCAGGTGTAGCAACAATAGCAACACTACTTTAAATCAAAACCAATAGCTCATATATCTCATACAGTACAAGTATATTTCTTCATGCCACTTAGCATACCAGTCTCCTAATATGTTGACATTAGCAAGCTTCCAACAAAAAGGTTGTCAACCCTAGACATATTTTTTCTCTTCAGTGTAGTTTAGTTTAGGTGTGGTCTTGCCTAATGCCAGAGGTATGATTTAAATGTGTTTTCACATTGCTTTCAAACCCATGAATATATAAATATTAAAGTTTAGGAAAGAAAGGATGGGTGGAATGAAAGAGTATAATGCTTCTTAACAGGAGGTATTCTACCAGCTTGAAATGGGAGCAGTATTCTTACATATTTGTTGAAGAATTGCATTGGCTCACTCTTTTAAAATCATGTGGTTTTCTTTATGGTTTTACTTCTACAAAAGCCTAAGGACAGGCTTTTTCAAACTTCTTACTTGACATTATAGTAGTCAAAGTGTCTTCTTCCCCTTTCCTTAGTTTCTGATCCCTAAAAGCAGCCCACAGAGTCCAAGTTGCTGTTCTTTTGACTCTCTTCTCTTTTGGTCTTTGGACAAAATACTTTGGGAATGCTTTGTATTTAAACTGATTGCTTTATGTTTAAACTGCTTATAGGTTGCAAAGAAAATGTGTAGTAGAACCAGGAATTAGAATCAGTGTTGCTGTCACCAGTTGCTCTCATAGAAAAGCAGTTACAGAGCAACGTGGTAAGGATAAACCCATTGAAGACTAATTTTATTTTTCTGTGTTATGAATATGCATCAACTGTGAAAAAAACTGTCACAGGCCAAGGTTTTGTAAATCAGAACCCAACTGCATTAGTAGTATTTATATAGGTATATATGTAATTCTACATATAATTATATATAATATATATAATTCAAGAATCTACACAAAATGATATATAATATTCGTATTGAAGCTTATTTGAGTAGACTACATTATCACTCAAAATTTTCTCACGAATCTGCATGAGGGAAATGTGCATTTTAAACTGTTGTTGGATATAACACTCTCTTTGGCTTCATGCATTGTAGGATTGCAATCCCTTAACTTTGGCCTTACCCATTGGCTTGTTTTAACCAATAGGTTGTTGGCAGGTATCAAACAAGCAGGGACTTACAATGTGCTTGTGTGGTTGGACTTTCTCTCTGGCATTTCTGCCATTACCATGAGAAAAATATGTTGTAGGTAATCTGCTGCTTGCTGGAAGAATAAAAGTCGTATAGGGCAAACCAAGATTCAGCTTGCAACTTGGAACCAACATCAACCTACCCAACCTAGATCAGGCAATGACATATGAATCAGAATAAATTATGGTTGTTGGTTTTTTTTTCTTTTTTTTTAAACTTTTATTTAATTAATATAAATTTCCAAAGTACAGCTTATGGATTACAATGGCTTCCCCCCATAACGTCCCTCCCACCCGCAACCCTCCCCTTTCCCACTCCCTCTCCCCTTCCATTCACCTCAAGATTACTTTTCGTTTCTCTTTATATACAGAAGATCAGTTTAGCATACATTAAGTAAAGATTTCAACAGTTTGCTCCCACACAGAAACATAAAGTGAAAAATACTGTTTGAGTACTAATTATAGCATTAAATCTCAATGTACAGCACACTAAGGACAAAGATCCTACATGAGGAGTAAGTGCACAGTGACTCCTGTTGTTGACTTAACAAATTGACACTCTTGTTTATGGCATCAGTAATCACCCTAGGCTCTTGTCATGAGCTGCCAAGGCTATGGAAGCCCCCTGAGTTCACTGACTCTGATAATTTTTAGACAAGGCCATGGTCAAAGTGGAAGTTCTCTCCTCCCTTCAGAGAAAGGTTGTTGTTTTAAACCACTGAGTATGGTTTGTTAATTAGCATCATGGTGGCAACTGCTGAATGAAACAAAGAGCAAATGTAAAATAAATTCAGAAAAATAATACAGTCCACCAGATTATTGTTGGTATGAACTAGAAAACTGTTTTTCTTGCAGAGAAAACCTACCATGACAATCACCAACTTTATACATGCAAAGATGCCTTCATGTTTTCATGGTCATCCCCAATTTTTGGCTTATTTAACCCAAGTCTTGTAAAATGAAGCAAGAGCCCAAAATCAAATTTTTAGAAAGTCAGATTCTTGAATTCTGAATGACTATGTTCCATTATGTACCTGGAAATCAGACCAAGAGTTTAAAGGTGATTATTTCTGGATGGTCATGTTATTGATGTTTTTATTTCTTTTTTTCTGTATTTACATTTTTCAATAATGATATAGATTACTGACAGAATTTTAAAACATTTTGGTTTACATTAAAATAAAAAGTTAGTTTGATTTTCAAATTGTAGGTTTAAAAAGTGATTACATATTTTCCCATGCTGGAAATTTCAGAACAGCAAAAACAAACATTGGAAAATTAATATTGCTACACTACAATAAGTAAAATTCTCATTTTATTTTGACACTACTTTTGTCAACTTTAAAAAAAGGACTTTTTTTAAAAATGAACTTCTGCAAAAACTCATTTCTAGGGAGACATTAGATATTGTTTATCTGATGTTAGTGGAAGGAGCTATAAAACATAGGGATATGTTGTGCTAAGGTTCAAGAGCAGGGAATTTCTCTTTGTGTAAACCTCTCCAACACCCTTTTTCTCCTGCAGCATTTTTGGGGATGTCATTTTCTACCCCTCTGGGCAATGACAGGGGTCATCAATGACTGTCAGGCACAGTGCTACCTGCTGCTCAGGGAAGTGTGCACAGGTCACAGAGGGGAAGTTCAGTGAGCCTCGCCCCTGTGGTTGGGCAATATACTCACTTTTGCAAGGGAAGGCTGTGAGTGCTGATGCAGTCTCGGCTCTCCTGGGTCCCCAGCAAGACTTCTGGCTTCTGGTATTTCCTCTTTCTTATCAGAGTGGCTCTTTAGGCGTGGCTCCCTCTTTCTCACCCTGATAAATTTCTCTGCATTTGTTATCTTCCTCTTCTTCCTCTTCTTTTCCACTTTAAGTACAGAGGATTTTGGATTTTAAAAATTTGTTCTTGGAATAAGATGGGGAGAAAAATCTTCTAAATACCTTAAGTTGAATCCTCTCTGTATTCTTATAAGCTTAGAACTTCAGAAACCAAAACCAAAAAAACATTTTTCTTCTATTTCTCTTTTCACATTTGTCCACAAAGGCAATGAGTACAAAATGGTTTAGAAAATATTTGAAAGGCTTTGGTGGGAAGGAGAGAAAAATAGAAAATAAACTACTGACATTACAGAGATGTAGATAGTCATAAAAAATAAATTAGAGGGGTCCTTATCCCCTCAAGATTATTTTCCTGTACTTGATTTAAAAGACACTATCAAGGGTCTGGTGCTGTGGCTGGCATCCCCTATGGGCGCCAGTTCAAATCCCAGATGCTCCATTTCCAATCCAGCTCTCTCCTATGGCCTGGGAAAGCAGTAGAAGATGGCCCAAGTCCTTGGGCCCCTGCACCCACGTGGGAGACTTGGAGGAAGTTCCAGGCTCCTGGCTTTGGATCATTGCACCTCTGGCCATTGCAGCTACTTGGGGAGTGAACCAGCGATGGAAGACCTCTCTCTCTCTCTCTCTGCTTCTCTTCTATCTGTGTAACTCTGACTTTCAAATAAAATAAATAAATGTTTTAAAAAAAATAAATAAAAGACAGTATCTAGCTTTTCTTCTCTAGAAAGGCCTAAACATCTGTCCACAAATCTGCCATTTCCTCAGCTGGAAAGGAGCAAGGGTTGCTGGAATTAACTATTTTTGGAAAATGTGTATTCAAAAAGTACCATCAGAAAATCTCTCTCTCTCCACTCTTTGTCTCATCCTCTCTCTGTAGCTCTGCCTTTCAAATAAAATAAATAAATCTTTAAAAACAAGTTCCATCAAACCTCACATGCCTTCCTTTCACTGCAGTCACAAGTGATCAAACCATCTTCTGTCTTATGTGCTATCACTCTCCACTGGAAGTTATCTCTTCTTCCTGACGTTACTCCAATTCCGGTTTTCTTACAAATAGGCTACAGTGCTTCTGCAGGACCTAAAATTTCTACAAACACCAAGCCCAAATCTTTTTCTATTCCTTGGTTTTTTCAGATCCACATTTGTTAACAGACATCTTGAGAGCTCAGGTCCTTGGAGTCATTCTGTCTTTTCATGAAATGTAATTTTTATTCTTAGGTAGTAAATTATTATGATGATGTCAGATGATCTGAAGAAAAGAATATTTTACTACATCCTAACCGTTACTAAGTCAGGAATTCTTTACAAATAGATTTTAACACAGATAAGACATAATGATTCTTTTCTTACCCTTTCCTTACATCTCTCTCTCTCAGCATTGATTTTTAAGAAATAACCCTTTTTGCGGCCGGCGCCGTGGTGCAGTAGGTTAATCCCCTGCCTGCGGTGCTGGCATCCCATATGGGCGCCAGTTCTAGTCCCAGCTGCTCTACTTCCAGTCCATCTCTCTGCTATGGCCTGGGAAAGACGTAAAAGATGGCCCAAGTCCTTGGGCCCCTGAACCCACATGGGAGACCAGGAAGAAGTGCCTGGCTCCTGGCTTCAGATTGGTGCAGCTCCGGCCATTGGGGCCAAATGGGAGTGAACCAGAAGATGGAAGACCTTTCTCTCTGTCTTTCCTTTTCACTGTCTGTAACTCTACCTCTCAAATAGAAATAAAATAGAAAAAAAAAAAAAAGAAATAACCCTTTTTCCCCTTATCATTTGCTTTTCATGGGTTACTTCACAAGCCATCTACAAACATGAGCAAAACAGTTGCATTTCTGAATATTTTTATTTGTTTGTTCACTGAAGGAAGAAAGATCTGAGTTTCCAGACACTGCCAAGAACATTCTCCTAGCTGTGTATGCAGGTTCTCCAACTAAGCATAAAATATTTTACAAATAAATGTGCCAACCAAATAACTGCCATGAAGTCAATAGTTAGCCAGGTTGACTTAGCCCAACTCCTCATGGTTACTGAGAATGCAATGATTTCCAGAAGAGATGATGTCTGGACTCAAATAAGTAAAAGAGATGCCTGGTGTCATACTTATACGCATACACATAAGTAGGGGAAAGAAACCAATAATTGAACTGAAAGAGGTTCTCACACTTGGAGTAGTGAGGTTGCAATGATTTCTTTGGAGAGGAAGCAAATGCCTTTCTCCATTAAGGACAAAGTCACATGTGTTCAGTGAGCTTTGAAGAGCAATCTAAAAGGGTGTGAAAATGTTAACCACAGAGGGGCAGGCACTGGTGCAGTGGGTTAAATCGCTGCATCCGATCCTGGAGTGCCCACTACAGTTCTAGCACCTTTGCTTCCAATCCAACCTCCTGATAATTAATGCATCCTGGGAGGTACCAGAGGACGGTGCAAGTGTTGGGCCCCTGACACTCACATCAGGGAGTTCCAGGCTCCTGGATTCAGCCTGGTCGTGTCTCTCTCTCCCTCCCCCATCCCTTCTCTCTCTGGCTCTGCTTTCCAAGCAGTTGAAATTGAACATTTAAAAAAAATATTACCACAGAGTATCCTTTTTTTTTTTTAAATTAAAACAATGTTTTTGGAAAATCATTTCAAGTTTACAAAGAAGTCGGAAAAGTTTTGAAATGAAAAAACTAAGATAGCACCAGTAATAACCATGTGCCACTTACTTAGTTTGCCTACATTATTTAATCTAATTTGGGTTATCCTTTGTTCTCTCTCTCATTTTATATCCCAATCCAAATGTCAGTCCTTAGAACCAGATCCTCTGGCAACCTGCACTGCCTTGGCCCTAGTACAATACTTGACTTTGCACCCAGAGGGGGCAGTACATAGTTTTCTCTTATTCTAACCAAGTTATGTATTTAAAAATATATATTTTAGAGACAGAAACAGAGTTCCTCTCCCCCACTTGTTCCCCAAATGCTTCAACAGCAGCTGGGAACTCAATGCAGGTCTCCCACATGGAGGCAGGAACTCAGTTGGTTAAGACATCTGCTATCTCCCAGGATCTGATACAGCAGGAAGACAGAGGTAGGAGTCAGAGGCGAGTATTGAATCCAGGTGAGGCCATTACCAAATGACTGGCTTCTTAACCACTAGACCAAATGTTGTTCCCCAGTTAACGTATCTTAAAATGATTCTTTATGATATTTCACCTATAGTTTCTGAATGGCTGAAGTACGAATGGATTTTCCATGTTATTAAAAGCTCCAAGCATCAACATCTCAATGTAAATAAAAAGCAATACTTCAATAATTTTATTTGCAAACATTACAAAGAGTAAAAGTAACAGTATTATTTTGCATTCTATTTACTTTGTTAATTTTATTGCTTTTTCTATTTATGAAAGAAGGGTTTCTACAATTCAAAAAGAGCTGAAAGGAGTTAAATCTGACATTTTTTTTCTTCTTCTCTAATACCAGGAAAGGATAGTTTATCTATGTATCTTTATGTCTATATATCTAAATAAGTATACATATTTCCTGTATTCAATTGCTAGGGCTGCTATAACAATTACCACACACTGGGTGATTTAAACAGCAGAAATTTTCTCCTGTAGGTGATAAGTGTCAGACCAAGGCTTCAATAAGGTCAGTTAATTCTGAGAGCTCTCTCCTTGACTTATAAATATCTACTTACTCCTTTCAGCTTTTTGTGGTCTTTTCTTTGTGCACATGCTTGACTGTGTACAAATTTCCTCTCCTAGTAAGGACGCCAGCCAGATTGACTTCATTTTACCTGAATTACTCTTTAAAATCTCTATCCCTACAAGCATGTGTTTAGCCTGGTAGTTAAGATGCCATCATCTCACGTTGGATTACCTGGGCACAGCTTCTGACTATAGTTTCCTGGCAATGCAGGCCCTGGGAGGCAGCTTGAAGGCTGAACTAACTGGGTTCCTACTACTTATAAGGGAGATCTGGATTGAGTTTTCAACTACTAGTTTTGGTGCCAGCCTGGGTCTGGAAGTTGCAGGTATTTGAAGAGTGAACCTGTGGATGAGAGTCATGTCTGTTTCTGTCTCTGCCTCTTGTCTTCTTCAATAAAGATGTATTATAAAATCTGTCCCAAATACAGTCACATTCTTTTTTTAAAAAATTTATTTATTTATTTGAAAGGCAGAGTTACACACAGAGAGGAGAGAGAGAGGGAGAGAGAAAGAGAAAGAGAAAGACCTTCCATCCACTGGTTCACTCTCCAATTGGCTGCAATGATCAGAGCTGCCCTGATCTGAAGCCAGGAGCTTCTTCCCTGTCTTCCACGTGGGTGCAAGGGCCCAAGAACTTGGGCTATCTTCCGCTGCTTTCCCAGGCCATGGATGGGAAGAGGAGCAGCCAGGACTCAAACTGGTACCCATATGGGATGCTGGCATTATAGGTGGCAGCTTTACCCACTCCGCCACAGCACCAGCCCCCAGTCACATTCTGAGATACTGAGTATTAGGACCTCAATATGGATGGTTAGATCCCTTGATTAAATTTCTCACTCCAGGGAAAGTGATATTTGAAGAAAAGTTTCAGCTGACTATCCTTCCCTTGAAAATTGTTTTAAAATTTATTTAAGAGTTATAGACAGAAAGATCTTGTTCACTTCTCAAATGCCTGGACTGTCTGGGCCTGGGCAGAAGCTGATAATTCAATCCAGGTCTCCCACATCGATGGCAGGAAGTCAATTACTTGAACCATCATCACTGCCTCCCATGGTATGCATTAGCAGAAAACTGAAAACAGGAGCAGAGGTAGAAATTGAAGCCAGGCACTATAATGTGGGAGACAAGTGTCCTAGGCATCTTAACTGCTAGGCTGTATGCTTACTCCTATTCATTTTTGAGTCTGCTTTCATCAAAGGAATGAAGTAGAAAGATATCAATTCAGGGAACAAGACTAAAAAGTTGTGTTCTAAGGCACGATTACAATGTGATACATGATTTTTTCCTAGGGCCAAATATTAGAATATATAGTTTATCTATATTGAGATCGAATCACAATCTTATTTCAAAGCCAAGTATACTGCCACACCTCCTATTCCCCATCATTTAAAATGAATTCAGGCACACAGTTTAAAATCTGTCTTTTCTGCTTCACGGTAGCATAGAATAAAATTAATCCTAATTGTTCACTCTGTAATAACTTGTTTCCAAATATGGGGTTCAAACTGAGGTTTAACTAGTTAGAAACTCAATCTAATACTTTTTAAAAATTAAAGCATAAATCAAAATCTTGGAAAAATCTAACTGGCTGGCCAGACAAAATAAAATCACTAATTTGATTGTCCATGGGCAAACTTGATTTGGCTCATTTTTAATACACCCTCCTGTAAATACCCCTACGTCTTTCTAAGCATATATAATTTACCTTTCCAAGTAAGTTATAAATTTCCTGAGGGAAAACCTATAATTTCCATCTCTCTGGACTTTCTTATTGTAATTGTTAATCAGTCACATTTACTTAAATGGTTATACCAACTATCACAGAAAAAACAATTTCTTTAGTAATTGTTTTCTATGATTTTCTTTGCTCCAGGTCCTATGCTATCTGGGGAGTGCAGAGAAGTTTTAACACATTCCCTATCTTATAGTAGATTTTTTGAGAGAGAGACCTTAACAAATACAGGTTGCAAAAGGTTGTAGATGCTGTTAACTCACAACAGAACATACCTGTGAGAAAAATGCTCAAGTTCAGATTCAGGTTGACTAGATTTGAATTCTGTCCTCACCACTTTTTTTTTTTAATTTATCTTATTTATTTGAAAGGCAGAGTTAAAGGGAGGTGGAGGCAGAGACAGAGAGAGAGTCCATCCGCTGGTTTACTCCCCAGATGGCCACAATGGCCAGAACTATGGCTGATCCGCAGCCAGAGCCAGGAGCTTCTTCCAGGTCTCTCACATGGGTGCAGGGGCCCAAGAACTTGGGCCATCTTCCACTGCTTTCCCAGGCCAGAGCAAGAGAGCTGGATCAGAAGTGTAGTAATCCAGGACTCAAATCCTCACCCATATGGGATGCTGGCACTGCAGGCAGCAGCTTTACCTGCTATGCCCACGGTGCCAGCCCTGTGCTTTGTTTTATGATTTAGAAAAATTAAGCTCTTTAAACCTGTTCCTCATCCTTAACATAGGAAAAACAAACGGTACACATATCTCATGGGATTGTTGGGAGAATATAAAGAAATTATGTAGTGATAAGATTTCCCTAGTGCCTCACACAACATGAAGAGGCAAACAATATGCTAATTGATAGCAGGAGAAAGGAGGAATATATCCCATCTCTGCCATGAGGTAGTGTGTGATTTCTGGCTACTATATCTAAAGATGAAGGGTCAGAGAAAAGTTAAAAATGAAGAACCTAATAATTCTTTAACCAAGTGGAAATACAATTGGAGAGAAAGGAAGAGGTTCTGAATGTGTTCCGCATCTGACTTGAGTGACTGAGTTGGCTGTGCAGTGCAGGCAGAGGAAAAACCAGAATGAGTGGTTTCAGAGAGTTAGAAGGGAGTTAGGGAGTAAGTGTAAGAGACAATTGAGATTGAGATGCCTGTGCATATCTGGGTGCAGATTTTCCATGGAGGATGGAATACAGGGTAGCTTTCTGGAGTCATCTGGTTGTACCTACAGCCAAGAGAATTGGTGAGGTTGCAAAATAGAATAATGTTCAGTGAAAGATTACTAAAGAGAGCCAAGGGTGGGATACTGGGAAGCACCATATTTAAGTTTTGGCAAGGTAAGAAGAGAAAGAAAAGTGGAATAATGAGGAAGTAAGGTGAAATTCAGGAGAAAAGTCATGTCCTGAAAAGGACACTTTTTTAAAGAAATATGTTGTCAGTGGTTTAAATGTCTATTGCTTTTGTTAATTAAATGACTAGGAACCTCTGCTAGAACAGTTTCAATAGAATGAGGAGAGTAGAAGCCAGATTGCTGCAATAGAGCAAGACATCTGTGGGAGGAGAAGAGTGAGGAAATTGTAGGACATTCTTAAAAAAAAAAAAAAAAAAAAAAAAAAAAAAAACACCTCCCAAAACTGTCCCTTTAGAAACTTCTATCATGTCTACCTAAGAGCTGTAGAGGGTTTAGTAGAGAGTTTAGTCCAACTACTTAAATCCAACTAGTTTTTTTTTTTTTTTTAAGATTTAATTTATTTATTCTGAAAGTCAGAGTTACAAGGAGGAAAAGATAGAGAGATCTTCCATCTGATGGTTCACCCTACAAATGACTGCAATGGCTAAGGCTGGGCAAGCTTCATCCCAGGTTCCCATGTGGACGCAAATGCCAAGCACTTAGGCCATCTTCCACTGCTTTCCCAGGCCATGCAGGAAGCTGTTTTGGAAGTGGAGCAGCAGGAAGTTGAACAGGTGCCTATATGGAATGCTGGCATCGCAGGGGACTGATTTACCTGCTATGCCACAAGGCCAGCCTGCATATGCACGTTGCATATGTTGACAGGGAAACTATAATGTAAAACTCAAACTAACAGTGAAATTCAAGCTCTCAAATAAAGAGTTTCCATTTGACACTATATCAGGGAGCAGAATTCCAGGGAGAAGAATTGAGTTTTCATTAGTTAAAGCAAATAGATTAAGGAAAGGTTCTTTGAGACATGGAGATTTTGTTTATAATGCAGTGTAAGTATCAGAAATCCCAGAGGGTGGATCTCTAGTCGAAAAGACTAGCTTCCCTAAGGTAAAATGCAAAGGAGAGAACTTGTGCTGAAGCCAGACAGAAAGAAAGATAAAGATCGAAGACAAAGTCCTGGAAAAGTGAAGTGTTTCTGAGGAGAATTTCCTGTAGGTGGTCTGTGGAGAGGCTAGAAGATTCCAAACCTTCAAGTGTTAGTGGCAAAGAAAAAACATTGGTTTGTACAAAATATTTTTAAAATATTCCAAAATAACAAGACATTTAATCATCATTGTTAAAAGACACACAATTTGAGGAAAATTAAAATCTTCTGAAGCAAATAAAAAGATTATTTACTTAAAAATTATTTTAAAAGACAATGAAGAATCCAATTTTCCGAAAAGTAGATAAGAGCAAGTATTACACAGGAGAAGATAAACAAAGAAGGAGAAACAGAATGCCAGAGATTATGTGAAAAGATGCCCAATGCCACTGGCAGTTCAAATCTGATAACACTGAGCTGTCATTTTAAATTAATAAATTGTCAAAATTTATCTTTTGATAAAATTTAGTGTTGTTCACAGAAGAGTTATATACCTTTGGAAAGTATGTACAACGATGAAATTTTTTTGGTGACACAATTTAGTGGTATTTAACAAAATCAGCAGGGTACCATTCTTAGAATAACCATTATGCGGTATTTGAAATAATACATGTATAAGGATATCCATTGCAGTACCTTCAAGAGCAAACTGGAAATAATCTAAAGTAATCATCAATAAGAGAGGGCAAGTAGTATCAAGTGAACAAAGCATGAAGCAATCACTGACAGCACGGGACAAAGATCCAGGGTTTAAAGAAACGAGTACTTGGGCGTATTATTAAGTGATAAAAGCAAGGCTCAAGGGTATGTGTGCTAGTGTAGTATAGTTCTTTTAAAAAATGCAAAACATAAGGATGAATAAGAAATTTTAATTAGCAGTTACCTCCAAGTAATGCAATTACAGGTAGTGGAGAAGAAGATATTTAGTTCTCACTTAAAACCCAATCAGTTGTTTAAATCTACTGTTATTACATTTATTGTTTTTATAATAAAATAATTTAATATAACAATGAAGTATAATTTTAAGTGGTTGGAATATAAATTAAATATTAATGCAATGCTAAAAACAGTGTACTTCAGCTTCCAAATTCTTTATGAAAACATTTAAAGCCTCATTTATAGTTTAAGCAATTCTTATTTGATTTTTTCCTGCCCTGAAATTAGCAGTACCAGGTCACCAAATGTCTGACTCTTCTAATGGGCTAAACCCTTCTTTCTTAAAAAAATTGTTTTCTTGGTTATTTCCTTCCATTTTTGTCTGTATCTGGTCTTTATTGTCTCATTAGTCTCTACCCTCTTAGAACAGTGATCCTTGATAGACATTGGTCTTCAAAATTTGTGTCAGTTTTCTTTCAGCTTGCTTTTGGCTTATAGTCAAACATGAAATTGTGATTTACTTTGCCTTAGAAAAGCTCAGTGGAAGTTACAGCAAGTTGAATAGAATATTAATTAAAGAATGTAAACCTTGTAAAATTCTAATACAGACTCTCTAACCCAAAGACATGGCAAATAGTTGATGTGACCATTCATTCCTTAAAACTAGCCATTTTTCTTTGAATTACATTACCGTTAATTCTGTAAATTGGATGTTATATAGCACCAGGCAAACTGCTGTGAGTAATTACAATACTCATTGCTGAGTGATGTGACTTCCACCTCAAAGTGAGGCTACTTCTTAGGAAAATTGTATTATTAGGTCTCTATGCATATCGGCTCATTCAGGGAATCATGGTGGCCCTCCAGGGAGCTAATGCATCTTTAATTATTTACAGGTTCACATGAAACCCCTTACAGATACAAGCCCATCAGCTCTGTAGCTAAGGGAGCATTTAAAAACAGTATCAGGGAATGTGTCAGATGACGAGGCCAAGGCAACTTCAGCTGGCTGACAAGGTCACAGCAGAAGGTCTGTCTCAGCAAGGCATGAGAAGGACAGCTGCGGTCCTCTTGGTGGTTTTAGGTTTGATGGGAACTACAAGCTGGAGCTTCCTGGTGGTCCTGCTAATGATTGCTGTATTCCGAATTTTACGGAAGAGCACTTAGTCTCATAACCTCCAAAATGTCCATTGCCTTGTAGAATTTTAATCAAGCAGAATGTTAGCGTAGAAGAAAGGGTTAATGCCTTATGCAAGGTTGAGCTGTTTGTAGAAAAGAATTAAAAGGCAACAGGCTCTCTGGTATATACTTCCCACTAGAATAAAGATAGATATAAATAAAGCTTTTATTCACTATATGCTACAAATACTACAATGGTTAGGATGTCAAAACTGTAGAATAGAGCTAAGTGAACCTTTAAATAAGTGCAATAAAGAAATTAAAAAATTACAGAAAGAACTGCAAAGGGGATACATTTTTAAAAGGGTCTGCTTTGAACTTGGGGCTTCTAGTAAAGATTAGATTAGGAAGGTGCTATTCTAGCCTATGTAGCCAATTTCTGCATAGTTCAGCAGCACTCGAGGCCTTGGCTTGTGTGGGCAGCCTGTTATCTTGCACCTGTCTGTGATTGTTACCCATGCTCTAAATATGTCCTTGAAAATCAAAAAAAATTGTAATTAGAAAAAATGGACAACAGGCTTTTCATTGTAAGAAGAAAAAATCATTGTGTGGCTTATGATATAAAAATAAAGTCTGGTGCTCGAAAGTCAGAGCCCTGCCATCAGCCTTGCTGTGAGTGTCTCTCATTTCTTCGAGCGCTGAAACCTGTCACACCTTGGGGCCCTGGACTGGCTGGAGCTGGTCTCCGGCAGTCAGACACACAAGAAAGATGCAGAAACTAGTAGAAACTAACACAAACACAGGAGGTGCCTGCTCTCTGTAACATCCTGTAACGCTCTCAGATTTGGTTTGCAGTTGTAGACCACAGGGCATGAGGGCAAGTACATCTGTTAGGCCCATTCTGAAACTTTAGGAGCCTTTTAAATTTCAATGGAAGACCCTGTTATGCGAATTACATGCAGGATATACCTTGGTATCTTGAGAGCCTAAATTATTTAAGGAAAATTATGTACTTGTTTTAGAGTAGTATTTGGGGGGTGGGGTGGGCTTTGTGGCACAGTGGGTTAAGCACCCACTTAAAATACTAATATATCTGTAAGTTATTATTTTGATGTAAATGTTATAAATGTACATAAATGCTTATTTTCAGCTACTGTACCCATCTATTCTCTTTACTCTTTAAACAATTTTGTATGAGAGTGTATAAGTAGGGGTGTATTTATACATACATACCCATATACTACATATCTTAAACATAGTACACACATGTATAAGCAAACAGGATACCAAACTAAAGGAATCTAAAGATTACTTAAAATAAATTGAACTGGGGCATGTAGGCATATGTGAAATTCAAAACTGTTCAGTTACAAGAATTCTTGTTTTGGCGCTGGTGATGAGGCAAAGTGGATAAAGCTGCCACCTGCAGTGCCAGCATCCCATACAGGCACCGGTTCAAGTCCTGGCTGCTCCATTTCTGATCCAGCTCTCTGCTCTGGCCTGGGAAAGCAGTGGAAGACGGCCCAAATCCTTGGGCCCCTGCACCCACTTGGAAAACCTGGAAGAAGCTCCTGGCTCCTGGCTCCTGGCTTCGGATCGGCACAGCTCCAGACGTGGCCATTTGGGGAGTGAACCAGCAGATGGAAGACCTCCCTTTCTCTCTCTCTTTCTCTCTCTCTCTCTCTCTCTCTCTCTCTGCCTCTCCTCTCTGTGTGTAACTCTGACTTTCTAATATATAAATCTGTAAAAAAAAAAAAAAAAAAAAAAAAACTCTTGTTTTGTCCGGTCAACAAAAGCTGCTCTTCTGATTTCATTCTAGGAATATTTTTTCCCTTTTGTTGCATTAATTGATTTGAGAGTCAGAAAGGCAGACTGAGAAAGATGTCCACAGTGGGCAGGACTAGGCCACCAAAAGCTGGGAATACAATCCAGGTTTCCCACATAGGTGGAACTCAATTACTTGAGCCGTTACCACTGCCTCCTAGGTTCTGCATCAGTAGAAATCAGAGGTTGGGCTTGAACCTAGGCACTCTGATACAGGATGTGGGCATCTTATCCAATGTCTTCCCCTCAAGAACAAATGCCTGTCCCTCTAGTAGTATCTTAATGGGAAAGTCTACTGAGATGAAAGTACTTGCAATAGACACTCTGGTGGCCTCCTAAGGATTGAGTGGTCCCCTCTCAACACATACTCTTGACCAAGCCATGAGTTTCTCAGTCTCACAGCTTTTGAGTAGGATGCTCCCCATGGATTATCCCCATGCCAGTGATTGGACACGGTAATTGGTGCAGTGGCAGAAGTTTATCCTAGTCAAGTCAGAAGGAAGTTTGGCTTTTCCATTCGATGGTCAAGTGGAAAATGCCCTTCTCTGAAAGCAGCAGATGAAGCAAGAGATATAAGGAATTGGCAGTTTCTTGTAATGACATGGATTTCAACCCATAGAATAAAACAGATCTGATGCATTAGTCTGGACTGGAATACCACCCCCTGGGTTCTTTACACAAAATAGAAATTTATTTCTTACAGTTTGGGAAGCTAGGAAGCCCAAGATCAAGGAGACAATAGGCTTGATGTCTGGTAGGGGCCTGCTTCCTGTTTTTTTTTTTTTTTTTTTTTTTTTTTAAGATTTTTTTTATTTATTTGAGAGGTAGAGTTACATACAGTGAGAGAGAGACAGACAGAGAGAAAGGTCTTCCTTCTGTTGGTTCACTCCCCAAATGGCCACAATGGTTGGAGCTGCACTGATCTGAAGCCAGAAGCCAGGTGCTTCTTCCTGGTCTTCCATGTGGGTGCAGGGGCCCAAGGACTTGCGCCATCCTCCACTGCCCTCCTGGGCCACAGCAGAGAGTTGGATTGGAAGAGGAGCAGCCGGGACTAGAACTGGCGCCCATATGGGATGCTGGTGCCACAGGCAGAGGATTAACCTACTGCGCCTCGGAGCTGGCCCCTCCTTGTTCTTACATAGCTGTCTTTTTGCTACGTCCTCACCTGGTAGAAAGGGCAAGGGATTTCTCTGGGGCTTTTTTTTTTTTTTTAACAAGGTCACTCCTTCCCATCCATTTCAAGGGGACTCTATCCATTACCTATGCACCTCCCATTAGCCCTATTGCCAAATCCAATCACATTAGGTTTCAATGTGCAAATTTTGGGGAACCACAAAGATTCACTCTGTAATATCTAACAGAGTGGAAGAACAAAGAGGGAAGGAGCATCGGTTTTCTGTCATTGCTAAATTCCTACATTAAACTACCCTTGAGTCTTTACTGTTATTCAAAAGCTTTATTTCATAAGAGCTGGTTTGAGTTAGGGTTTCTGTTACCTGCAACCAAATTATCCTAATACATTAGTACCACTATGTGAGGGCATAACTGACCTATACTTGTATTTATAGAGTGTTTAGGGCAATATTTACTTGTTAATTTTATAGTGGGTAAAATACTCCACATTCATATCCATTTAGAAAATACTAAGCCTTTTACATTTTCATAAATGTACAAGACATCACATATTAAACATCTTAAGGGAAAACTCCATTTAATTATGATTATTCCCAAAGTTTTCATATTTATTAAACATATATTCCATTTTTCCCATATAGTGCCCATTGCAAAACCTGTGAAAAACTGTTTCTAAAGTTGAAAAATACAGTTCAATATTTTCAGTGTATTTTCATGTTCTGTTTTCCCCATAAGGTTATATTGAGCATTTAAACACTCTAGACCTTTTAGAATATTAATATATTATTTGATTTTACCCAAATTATTTTCTACTTGGTTAGAAACCTAAGATCTATTCACTTATATTTTTAAAACCAGCTGGCTTAAGGTATCTTTGGTCCTTAGCTCAATTACTTTTTGAGTTCTTTCTCTTCTATCCAATGTGACATAGATCACATCTTAACTTAAAAAGACAAACATTGGCTGACATCTGTTATGTTGTATGTCTTGGATTTTCAAAATTATAAAGTATAGAAGATTATTACAATCTATTTAACAATCAGGACATTTATCAGAGGGATACTGGAGAGCTTAAAGAACTGTTGAGAGAGCTGGAAAGCTAAACTCAAAGCAGAACAGCCAGGAAACACGCCCTAAGCCAGACTGTGCAAGCGTCCAAAGAGGAAACTGCTGCCACCACTACTGCAGCTTGTATAGAGGAATAAGTATACCAGTTGCTCAATCCTAGGTCAACTGTGAAACCACCATTTTCATTCCTGCTTGCTCAAGACACAACAGATACTTTAGCAGCTGCTTTACTGCCTCCATTTGGAGCAGAAAAAGCTTGACTGAATCTGTTTCTTTTTCTTAAGTCAAAATTCAGCAGAGGCAAACAGATTGATAGAACCTAAATCATATGTTTGTACCCTAGCTGCAAAGGAGGCTGAGAAAGCAAGCATTTGGCATTATCGCTTCTAAAGCAGTTGGTGATTTGTTGATCTCTTCAAAATAGGTAGGCTAGGGAACTCCTCCAACACAGGGATAAATGTCAAATAATAATAATAAATATTCATGTTTGCATTTGCCCAATCTCAATATAGATTTTCCTTTTGAAATTAAACACAAAGGATCTGAACTTTCGGGCCGGCACCGCGGCTCACTAGGCTAATCCTCCACCTAGCGGCACCGGCACACCGGGTTCTAGTCCCGGTCGGGGCGCCGGATTCTGTCCCGGTTGCCCCTCTTCCAGGCCAGCCCTCTGCTGTGGCCAGGGAGTACAGTGGAGGATGGCACAAGTGCTTGGGCCCTGCACCCCATGGGAGACCAGGAAAAGCACCTGGCTCCTGGCTCCTGCCATCGGATCAGCGCGGTGCGCCGGCCACAGCGCGCCGGCCGCGGCAGCCATTGGACGGTGAACCAACGGCAAAGGAAGACCTTTCTCTCTGTCTCTCTCTCTCACTGTCCACTCTGCCTGTCAAAAAAAAAAAAAAATCTGAACTTTCTCTTAACAGAATGAAAGAAGTTCTCCAATAATTTAACATAAACCTACAGTTTCTTCAGCAACGGAACAATCAAAAAATCTCATTAGTCACAGGTTCTACTCCAAGAATTCTAGGTGATGTCTGTCATTCTAACATCATCACTATACTATTTTTTCTATTATTTAAAAAATTATTTACTTGACAGAGGAACAGACCAAAGAAATGGAGAGAGAGAGGAGAGAGAGAGAGAGAGAGAGAGAGTGAGCACTCCCATCTACTGCTTCATACCCCACACACCAGCAATTCAGCTTAAAACAAGATGCTTGAGTGAAAACAATGTAGGATTCTGTGGCAGCATGTAGGATGCTGAATATAACCATGGAAAAGTGGTGAACAGAGAAGTGCAGTGTCAGGCAG
Source organism: Oryctolagus cuniculus (assembly GCF_051225735.1). Taxonomy (NCBI): domain Eukaryota; kingdom Metazoa; phylum Chordata; class Mammalia; order Lagomorpha; family Leporidae; genus Oryctolagus; species Oryctolagus cuniculus. The sequence continues at coordinate 71,294,354 of NC_142880.1, read as the reverse complement.
AGAAAATGTAACCTAAGAATAAATGTCTATTCCAGCACAAGATTCCTTGTTCTCTCTGTGATAGAGAAATTCAGTATAGTCAACAAACTTGCACAAGGTATGTGGTTCTTTCATCCTGGATTTGTTATTATGTTCTTGGCCTTGGTCTCTGCTGTTTGTACATTGGACACCTAACAGTTTTGACAGCTACATTGGCTTTGGTAAGAGAGAGTGCCTGTTATTGAACCTATGTATGTTTTTTACTGCCACTGCTATGTTTGCTTTGTTCATTAGCCTACTGAGCAAGCAAGGTAATGAGGTTCTTTCACACCTACATATCTGATTTATGACCTTGACAATAGTTTGGTAAGCATTCATATTAAGCAGAAATATTTTCACACTCTGGTCTACTCTCAGTGGTTCATTCACATATTGCTTTCTAAAACTCATTGCCACCAACCCTCCAGTCTTGTTCCTTCCAAGTCCCTAATCATCTAGCCAAATGATTAACTATCACACATAAGTCAACAATATCTACTTCTAAGCATAGTGCACAGCCATCTATATAGCCTGAAGGTCTCTTAAGATTGCACCTCAGTGGGCTATAAAACCAAAGCAATCTAGTTTTGGCTGGTGCTGTGTGGTATCACACTGTGACTTCTGCAAATCAGACTCAATTTTCTCCTCATTAATCAACTGACATATGTAATTTTCCGTGAAGACAAGTGTGAATTACAGTATATTATTCCCACCTTCTGATAGAGTGGGCTAGATAATTGGACAACGTCTTTGTGTGATATGCAGCTCGTGCTGGCATGCTTTGTCCCACTGATAGGACTTCTGTTTCTACAAAGGCTTAGGATCAAATCAGGAGTTGTTTCTTGAAAGAAAAAACTTTGCCAAAGGAAGAATTTTTTTTCTTCAAATCCTAATATGAACAGTTTTGTTTTGCAAGAGTCTCAGTTGCAGCTGGGTATAAGAAACAAAGGGAAGTGAGTGGGTATTCAACACAGTGGTTAAGGTATCACTTGGGGTGTTGCATCTCATGTAGGAGTGTCTGGCTCAAGACCTGGCTCCACTTTCAATTCCAGCTTACTGCTAATGCATATTCTGTGAAAGCAGAAGATGATGGCTCAAGTACTTGGGTCCCTGCCACCAAGTGGGAAATCCAGATTGAGTTCTGGATTCCTAGCTTCAGTCTGGTGCAGGCTGGCTCTAGTGGGAATTTGGGGAAGTGAACCAGTAGATGGGTCTGTCGGTCTCTCTGTGTGTCTCTCTCTGTCTCTTTGCCTTTCAGATAAAGTGGAAATAAATAAACGAAAAATTGTAAAAAGGACCAAGGGACACAACTGTCTGGGACACCTAAAAATCATTCTCTTGGTCTTAGTCTCATCAAAATATGGCAGTATTACAAGTTGTGAAGTAAGAAGACCCAGGTGAGAAACTGAGATCTCTAAAATCCCAAAAGATCTCAAAAGCATCTAAGCTCTTAATTAGAGGTCAAGGACACAAAGTTGTATAATTTGTCCTTCACTTTGGAGGGTACGATTTGACCTTCCCAAGGAGGATTGTCTCAAATTTTAAGGTATTTATTTTAGTTATATTTCAAAACAATATATTGGAAGGTTACATTATGCAAGAGAAGGCAAACAGCATATTAAATAAATGGGAATATTAATAGAAAGTGCAATAACAGGAATTATCATAACTATAATCCAAGCAAAGATTGATTACTTATATGGATATGGAATTATTCTAACAAGGGAACTATTGAATTTTAGAAATAAATTGATTTTTTAATGTTTGTTGAATTTTTTTCAACTTGGCCTTTTATTTTTTAAATGGCATATTTTTAATTTACATTATAGTTAAAGGCTTAGTATTCCAAAACGGTTCAGCAAATAAGAAAGTAAAAAGACCACAGTTCAGCAGGAAAATAGGCAGGGCTATAAACAACAACCAAATGAAATGATGTTCAACTTCACTTATATAGAGTTGATTTAAAATAGTCACAAAATCATTAAAACTGTAACAGTGTATAATCAGGGTCAATTTGACAAATAGATATTTTATACACGATTAATCATTTCAGATTATTCCAGTTAGGATGAACTTGGTTGAAAGCAATAGAAAACCTTATAAACTTAGCAGCATTTGGTTTGTATTTAACGAGAAGTCTTAAGGCAGTTGGTCTTAATGTTGGTTTTATGGCTTAGTGGTGTGTTGAAAATTCAGTTCCAACCTTCTACTCTGTGTTCCTTGGAACTTTGAATTTCTTTTTGAGAGTCATTACCTCCTACTTGTAAATAGCTACTACAGCTCTAGAGCCCATATTTATTTCAAAGTTTCCAAGGTACAAAGGTAGATACAGGGGAGAGAAGGTTTTTTCCTGGGTAACCTTGTTTTGCTTTATGGATAAAAATTTTCCCAAATTTCTCAACATATTTCCTTTTGTGTCTCAGAGGTCAGAAACAGGTCACAATGACAAGCAAAGGGGAAATGGTATTACATGCCTGGTCGTATTCCTTTGTGATTCATCCATTGAGAAAAGGGTCCTAAACAGTACCAGGGATTTCTTAGCACAGAGGAATGGGAAATCCCAGCTAAATAGTCAGCCAAAGATTCTGTCTTCATTGGGTTCTTATTATGGACTCAGTTTTCTTTATTACCATCTGAGAATGGAGAAAGACGTTCACCCTGTTCTCAATCTCTGGAAACTGTGTAATGATTTTAATGTGAAAATATGAAGTAATTTTACCAATATCTTTTCTAAAAATGGAACTGATTGAATATAGATTTATCTTTAATACGGCCACTCTGAACTGTTCTATTAATTGTCCCTAAATCTTGCAGAGAAAAGCAAAGGACAGACATTAACTGGGCAGGAAATTGCATCTTTAAGAAAAAGTTAAAAGGTCATGATTCACCTTTGTTTGTCTCTGATCTGATAACAATAACCACATACACAAAGTAAACACCACATACAGAGGAAATAGGAGAGTAAAAGATACAGTTAAAACTCATTTGTATTACTACTCAGTTGAAGCTCTAAAATTCTGTGATAGCCCTAATGAATCTTCCAAAAAAACTTGCTCCTGAAAACTTTGGACCAGTGTTAACTGTACTGAAGGCTACTGAACATGGGCATATTCCTGAATTGTTTTATGGTGTCTGGTTTGTGATAAGAAAAACATTAAACACAGTTCCTAGGCATTTTTTCCACTTTACTTAATGGCATCCACTTAACGGCATCTACTTTACCTAATGGAATATTGTGCCACCTATGTTTGTTGTAAAATAGAAATAAGATTCAGAAGTCGAGAATAAAAATGGGCCAAAACAGAAAAGGCAAGACCCAACCACAGACTATTGATTCAGCAATGTGGAACAGAAAAACAGAGCCTGTCATGCCTCATGATTATACGGTAAATTATTATTCTTTTTTTAAAGGTTTACTTATTTGAAAGGCAGAGTTACAGATACACACACACACACACACACACACACAGGGAGGAAGGGGGGGGGGAGAGAAAGAGAGAAAGAGAGAGAATATCTTCCATACTCTTGTTCATTCCCAAAAATGGCTATTGTGGTCAGTGCTGGGCCAGGCTGAAGCCAAGAGCCTGGAACTCCATAAAGGTCTCCTTTGTGGGTAACAAGGGCCCACCTATTTGGGCTGTCTTCCACTGCTTTGCCAGGCACATTAATAGGAAGCTTGTTCTGAAATAGAGTAGCCAGGACTCCAACCAGCACTAATATGGTTTAACCTATGACATCAGCACCCATAAGGCAAATTCAAACACAAGTGGATGTAGTTCAAAGGCTAAGGAAATCCTTGTGGTTCAGGAAAAGCAAGATAGTATTCACATATTAGAAGACCCAGTTCTACTGGAACCTGATTTACTATTCAATTCATATGCTATTTACTCCCCCACAAAATGCCCTGAAGTCCTGAAAAGCAGTGGTTGTGTTAACTTCCAATCCAGATTTTTGTCTCCCACAGAGATAAAATTTCTAAGCAAAGACCGGTATCATGTGCAAATAGAAATGTGCAAATAGAATTAATTTACCGTGAGGTAATAAACATACATTCACATGCAAACACACAGAGAAATATCCATCATGAGTGGGTCAAAGATTTGTCCAGGAATGAGAGAGAGAGAGAGAATGGTACCTTTAAGCACAAATGGGAGAAGTCTGTTGCAGAGCAGTCCACAGCGGAGAAAGAGTTCTTTCCCGCCTTCCACCTCTTTTTAAAAGGAAAGGGGTGGTACCCCAATCGGCTACACAAACAGGATGGGGCCTTAGCACATGCCCTGATCCTGGATGGGACCGGTGCATCCTGGGAAGGTGGACGTATTAATCCACTAGTTAAAGAGACAGCATCATTGTACTCAGCAGGTTAAGTGACTGCCTCTGATGTTGGCACACCATATGAACACCTGTTAGATTCCCAGTTGCTACACTTCTGATCCAGCTCCCTGCCAAAGTTTCTGGGAAATCAGCAGAAGATGGCCTAATTGCTTGGGTCCTTGCTATTCATGTGGGAGACCCAGATGGAGTTCCAGGCTCCTGGCTTTGACCTGACCCAGCCTTGGCTGCAACTGTAGAGCATGGAAGATTCTCTCTCTCTCTCTCTCTCTCTCTCTCTCTCTCTCTCTCTGTAACTCTGCTTTCAGACACATAAATATTTAAAAAAAAAAAAAAGAATTCCAGCTAAACTAACCTTTTTGAAATAAGTTTAAAAAAAGAGAATGAAAGATCTTTCATCTGCTGGTTCATTCCCCAGATGGTCTCAATGATGAATGGCTGGGTAAGGCTGAAGCCAGGAACCTTTTGCAGGTCTCCCATGTGGGTGGCAGGGGCCCAAACACTTAAACCATCTTCTACTGTTTTTCCCAGGCCATTAGCAGGGAGCTGGATCAGAAGTGGAAAGACTGGAACATGAACCAGTGTGTATATGGGATTCTGGCATTGCAGGTGATAGCTTTACCCACTACACAACAGCGCAGGCCCCTCAACTAATTGCCTAGTAATTCCATATCAGCTGCCAGTATTTAACTCTTAACTATATCACATTTTAATTGTATAGTGATAATTGTAACTAATCAAGAAAAGGATTAATTTTGGTTTGTATACTCAGTTTATATGCTACTGAATTTCAACACAAAATCGTTAAAAAAAGTGACAATTCAGCAATTTTGTTTTTTATTTTGTTTTTAATGATGTATTATTTGTTTATTTCAAAGGGAGTGTTACAGAGATAAAGGGAGAGATCTTTCATCCCCTGGTTCACTCTCCAAATGGCCACAGTCTTGGCTGAAGGTAGGAGCCTGGAATTCTATTCAGGTCTCCCACACGGATGTCAGGAGCCCAAGCACTTGGGCCATCTTCTGCTGCTTTCCCAGGCACATTAGCAGAGAGCTGAATTGGAAGTGGAGCAGCCAGGATTTGAACCAGCACTCACTCATATGAGATGCCAGCATTGAAGGTGGCAGCTTAACTTGAGCCACAGCACTGGTCCCCAAGTTTGATTTTTAGATCTGCCTATTCTTTTCAAAATATACAGTCACAGGGATGGCTGGTGTTGTGGGGCAGTGTGTTAAGATGCCACTTTCAATGCTGGCATTTGACATTCTATATTGGAGTGCCAGTTTGCATCCTGGCTGCTATGCTTCTATTCCAGCTCTTTACTGATTAGCCTTGGGAAGCAGTGGATGATGGCCCAAACAGCTGGGCTTCTGCCACCCACATGGGAGACCCAGATGGAGTTCCTGGCCCCTGGCTTTGGCTTGGCCCAAACCTGGCTATGTGTGGCCGTTTGGGGTATGAACTATTGGAAGAGTTCTGTTTGTCTGGCTCTTTCTCTCTGCCTCTCCCCCACCACACATTGCTGTGCCTTTCAAATAAATAAATAAATCTTCTAAAAACATACACATATTTCATGTGTGTCATGATGAACATGTATTGATTATTCAACTTTTAAGAGAAAAGCCCTAGAACTTGTAAGTATAATACAATATATATGTCCCTAATTTGTGTAATATTAAAGTAGGAGTACTAGATAGAATTTTCTTTTTCCATCACATCTCATTTGGTGTAGAAAAACAAATGGTTTGTTACCATGATGCCAAGTACATTGTATCCAAGAACATTTAAATGCACTGTAAAGCATCTTAAGGGTGTTTTGTGATGCAAGAGGTTTGTATCTTCAATTTGAAAAATATCCAGGATCACAAAGTTTTATTTTCCAGGGCATGCTTAATGTCAGAATCACATTTTATAAAGTTAATAGAAGAAAAATGTTTGTCAGAAGAAAGCCTACTGACTGAAAATAAAGTACAAATTGTATGTACTGCTAATCAGATTTTTTAAAAGATTTATTTATTTATTTGAAAGCCAGAGTTACACAGAGAGAAAAGGAGAAGCAGAGAGAGAGAGGTCTTCCATCCACTAGTTCACTCCCCAAATGGGTGCAATGGCTTGAGCTGCGCCAATCTGAAGCCAGGAACCAGGAGCTTCCGCCAGGTCTCCCACACCAGTGCAGGGACCCAAGGACTTGAGCCATCTTCCTCTGCTTTCCCAGGCCACAGTGGAGAGCTGGATCGGAAGTGGAACAGCCGGGACTCCAACTGGCGCCCACATGAGATGCTGGCACTGCAGGCGGCGGCTTTACCCACTATGCCACAGCGCTGGCCCCTCAGATTTTAATGAAACCAGAAGAAAATTATTGTAAATAGTACTCTATAAAACTTCTGAAATAAAATTACTATTTTTATATATAATTAGAGGAATTTGGTTTTTAAAACAATGTTAATTAGTTCTGTTCAGTGTTTTTCATAAAACAATATGGTGAAATGGGGGAGTTGGATAGCATATTTTGCTAGCTGGCATCCAGTTCCTTGAGTTCTGTGAGCTTATTGTTTCTTCCCCTCACCTCAAGAAGCAGAAAGAAGAAAGCTTTATCCAATTGTTCAGCTGGTTTTCATTCAGCAAATCAATGGCATGGAAGGTGAGTCTCAAATTAAAAATCTTAATCTCAGTCTCTTTCATCTCTGTTTGTACCTGGGATTGAATATCCTGTTTTACTATTTATTATTTTGATCCATCAAAACAATACTCAGTGTTTCCTTCTTCTCATTAAGAAATGCCTTGTTTTTGCTTGATTAACTGATGTCACTTGCGGCTTACATGAAGCAGATAGATTTTCCAGTCTGCCAGAGCTGTGCTTGCAAACCGAACTGTACACTTGAATTATGCAAAGCTCCTGAAAAATCGCTGATTCTGATTCAGTGGATCTAGGCGGGCCTCAAATTCTGCTTTTCAAACAAGTCTTCAAGTAAAGCTGATGTGATAGATCCCAAGACCCTCCTTCCCCTGTCCCCTTTTCTAGCAACAAAGCCTAGAAAATAAAAAAAAAAAAATTAGGCAAGTAGGGATGGATCATCTTTTTCACATATCTTAGTGCCTGGGTTTGAGTCCTAGATTTGTTTCTGATTCCAGCTTCCTGTAATGTACACCCTGGAAGAAGGCAGCAGATGATGGCTTAGGTACTCTAATTCCAGCCACCCACGTGGGAGACCCAGATGGTGGTCCAGGCTACCAGCTTCAGCCTGGCCCAGACCTGCCTCTTCTGGGCATTTGGAAATTGAACCAGCCGATAGGATATCTCCTTCTGACTGTCTCTGTCTCTCTGCCTTTCAAATAAAATAAATATATGAATAGATGAAAAATAAATGAATAAAATGTATGTAAAACATTAGACAAGTGTAACCATGTATAACTGTATTAGAGAAGCATAGAAAAACTTGTTTTGAAAAGCTGTATTATATATATATATATATAATTTGAGATTTATTTATTGATTTGAGAAGTGGCGTGAGAGAGACAGACACACACACACATACACACACACACACACACACAGAGATCTTCTGTATGTGAACTCCATGTAGGTTTCCTACAGGAGTGACAGGAACTTGAGCACCTGGACCATCACTGCTGCCTCCCAGGTACATCAGTAGGAAGCTGCATTGGAAGCACAGCATAGCCAGGACTGGAACTAAACACGGCAACATGGGATGCAGGCATTCCCAAGCAGGAACTTAACCTGCTGTACCACAGTACTCACTCTGACAAGCAATTTGTTTTCATGTTTTAGTAGGCTAAGCCTCTGCCCGTGGCTTTCATATGAGCACTGGTTTGGTCCAAGCTGCTCCTCTTCTGATGCAGCTCTCTGCTTATGGCCTGGGAAAGCAGTGGAACATGGCCCAAGCGTTTAGGCGCCTGTACCCAGGTGGGAGAACTGAAAGAAGCTCCTGGCTCCTGGATTCTGATCGGCCCAGCTCTGGCTGTTTAGGCAAATTGGAGAGTGAACCAAAGGTGGAAAACCTTTTGCTCTGTCTCTCCCTCTCTGTCTATAACTCTGTTTCTCAATTAAATAAATAAAATCTAAAAAAAAAAAATAAACACATTAAAAAAATGAAACCTCTGAGGTCCTAAGAAATCCTAGCTTTACTCTGCTTGTGGGGAACATGATCTTTAGTTCTTCACTTGTTTATCAATGCATCAGTTTCCAAGAAACCGAGCACATTTTTTTCTTTGAACGAGGGCAAACAAGGGTTACAGCTGTTATTTTGAGAAATGTGTTAGGAAATAAAAATCTGGAAGAAGTTATATTGCTGGGAAAAGACGTTGAATGAGAATAAGAAAGATTAACTTGAAATAAAGAATGAATCCTAGGGTATGGACTGTTAAACCTTTGATGAGATTTCTCAGGTATTGACATGCTGATACCTTGAAATAAGAATAGGAGATATGGTCAATTTGAATCCTTCAAATGTTGTAGGAGCCGGAGAGTAAGAAACAGTATATTGTAGAGTCTGGGACTAAAATTTTATTTATTTCAAGACAAATGAGAAAGCCACAGATCCAAAGCAAAAGGAAATAGAAGAGGGACATTTATCTGCAAATGTTAAAATCAGAGGAAATTCTATAAAGCTATTTAAAGGGAGAATGATGAAATTCAGAGTTTTAGAGAGAATATCCTAATCATTATATTATGTAAGATCAACTGTTCATAAATAATATATAATTCTGACAGATTTTGTAGGATATAAAAATAAAGGAGAAAAATTTAATATAAAATATGGAATAGAACAATAATGTATAATTTTGCAAAAGAAAATAATTTTAGATGAATAAAGTAATGATATAAAACAATAGAAAATGTTTTATGCTGTATTTGAAATGAATGATAAAATGCTGAGTAATTTAGTACTTTGATAAATAAGAAATATGAAATAATAGGATGCCTTCTAAGACTATTACCATATTTGTAGGTATAAAAGCAGTAATGGGCCTGGCTTTGTGGTGCAACAGGATAAACCACTGCTTGCAACACTGGAATCCCATACTGGAATGTTGGTTCAAATCCTGGCTGCTCTACTTCCAATCCAGCTTTTTGCTAATGCACCTGGGAAAGCAGCAAAAGATTGCCCAGGTACTTGAGCCCCTGATACCCATGTAGGGGATCCCAGTGAAGTTTCTAGCTTTTGTCTTGGCCAAACCCTGGCTGTTGGGAACATTTGGAGAGTGAAACAGTGGTTGGAAGATCGATCTCTCTCTCTGTCTCTCTCTGCTCTCCCTCTCTGTCATTCTGGCTTTCAAATAAATAAATAAATAAATACATCTTTTAAATAAATGGTGATAGCTTACACTAGTGTGAGTGAAGTGAAATAAAATGGGCACTACAACATGCAGCTGATCAGAGTATAAGTTGTTGCCATCATTTCTGATATGCAATTTGAAAATATGTATTTCCAGCCTCAAAATTGTTCTTGAACAAAATTTACTAATTACTTTCCAGAAAATCGTTATTCATGCATGTGTAGATTGCTGCTTATTGTAGCATTACTTAAATTGAAAGCTGAGTATAACTTGTACTTTCAGAAACAAGGGAATAGACCACTTAACATATGACAAAAAAGATGTAACAAATGCTGCACAGTTACTTAAAAATACATTTATAACAAGTACTAACAGCAAGAAAAATGCTTTGATATAATGCTTTTAAAAAAGCAGATGTCCATGAACCTGCTCCATAAAAATCAACAAATATCAAAATGTGTACTTTTTTAAAAATAGTATCACTGGTTTGAAAAGGAATGAATATGGTGTGAGTCCTTGGCACAGCTGATTAAGCCACAATTTGGAATGGTCACATCCCATATTGCAGTATCTGGGATCAAGTCCTGTTTCTGCTCCCAATCCAGCTTCCTGCTGATGCCCACTATGAGAGGCAGCAGATCATGGCTCAGGTGCTTGAGTCCCTGCTACCCATGTGGGTGACCCAGCTAGAGTTCCTAGCTCCTGGCTTTGATCTGGCTCAGTCCAGGTAGTTGGGGGACTTTTGGGGTGCAAATCAGTAGATGAGTTATCTCTCTCTCTGCTTAAAAATAGAAACAAAACTATACTTAATCTTGTTAAACAATGAGGTATAACAGTAATGTAAATTAGAAGCAGTAAATATGTATTAAGCAAATTTGGAAATGAATTTAAGAGGGTCCAGTGATATGGTATGGTGGTTAAAGCCATCACTTCTGCATCCCATTTGGGCACTAGTTCCAATCCAGCTCCCTGCTAAGTGCCTGAGAAAGCAGAGGAAGATGGCTCAAGGGCTTGGGCCCCCACACCCACATGGGAGACCCTGATAGAGCTCCTTGCTCTGGCTTCAGCCTGGCCAGCCCTGGCAATTGTGGCCATTTGTGGAGTGAAACAGAAGATGAAGGATCTTCTCTCTGTTTCCCCCTCTAACTCTGCCTTTCAAATAAATAAACAAATAAATATTAATTTAAAAAAGACTTTAGAAATAAAAAATTCAATGGAAATTAAAAACTCAATGGACAAGTTAAATAGCCTGTTAGATAGAGCCAAAGGGAAAACATGTGGATTGGAAGTTAGGCATGAGGAAATTTTGCTCAATACAGCACAAGCAAGAATGAAAGGAAAAATGGATTACGTGAAACAATAAATACAGTCTATATTTTTAAAATGATTTATTTATTTATTTGAAAAGTAGAGTTACAGAGAAAGAGGGAGAGATAGAGACATAGAGATCTTCTATCCACTAGTTCACTCCCCAAACAGCTGCAATGGCTGCAGCTGGGAGGATCCAAAGCCAATAGCCAGGAGCTTCCTTCAGGTCTCACACATGCGTACAGGGGCCCAAGCACCTGGGCCATCTTCTGCTGCTTTCCCAAGTGCATTAGCAGGCAGCTGGATCAAAAGTGGAATAGCCAAGACTCAAACAGTGTCCATATGGGATGCTGGCATTTTGGGCCCCAGCACTGGCACCAAGTATATTTCAGATCTGCTCCACAACAGAAAAACAGAATCAGGGAGAGGTCATATTCAAGGAACTAATGCCTCAGCACTACTAATAATTATATTTCATCAAGTTTCAAAATGACATAGAAAAACCTAAAAACCTATTAAAAAGATTTAATTAGAAGTCCAGTATTTTTTCCCCTCAAAGATAACCAACAGGCCTAAATATGTTTACTGGTGAATTCTATAAAATATTTCAAGGAATAGATTATTTTCATCTTAGGAAAAAAACTGTATCAGAATAGCAAAATGAAGGAACATTCGTTGATTCACTTTATGAAGTCAAGAGAATTTTGATCCCAATGTTACACAACAAATGTATAAGAGAGAAAAATTATAGGCCAAGCTCCCTCAAGAACCTATGAAAAAAATTCTGTATTAAAAATTAGCAAACCAAGTTTAATAATCTATTTAAAAAGATGATATAGGATGAAAATGGGCTTCTTCCATAAATGCAAAGATTTTTCACAATAAAAAGATCTATAAATATAATTCATCACATTAACAAGTTAAAGGAAGAAAAACAAATCAGCATTTCAGTAGATGTGGAATATAAATTCAGTAAAATTAAATAATTAAGGATGATAAATCTTCTTAGGTAACTAGAAATAGAAGAGCTGTTAGTGTCCACTTATAAATCAGAAAGTATTCTGGGTCTTTCATGCAGAAATGATTTAATACAGGAAATTGATTACACAGATGATGGAAGCCAAATGAGGAATGATGATTCAGTGACTCAAGAGAAAGAAACTACTACTGCTCTTAGGACTAGAAGGCATTATTATTAGAACCACAAGGCCAGAGCCTCAGGCAGATGCTCGAACTAAGGTCATCATTGCCTTGTAGGAACTGGTTCATGAAGGGAAGGGTCATCTGCAGGAGTTGGACCCACAGAAGAGGCAGGCTTTAATGGAAATCCCACAGGGAGAGGTGTTCCCCTGGCACCGTCTCCCCACTCTCTCCCACTGGCTAGCCTACTGAGACATTGGAGGAAAAAGGAGACTGGGAAATGTATGTATTTGTCTTTAAACACAAGACAAAGTAAGAGAGTGGGTGAGAAGGGATAGATCAGGCTAGTTGTGGGACCCACAGAACCATAGAAGTACAGAAGGGAAAGAGATAGTGGTCATAGAAGGTGAGCTTCACAGTATTTCAACGTCCTAAGTTTAAAACTTGGCAGTAGAAACTTTTTTTTACTAATTTGATCTTACATGTACTTCATAAATATTATTTAATGTAGATTAAAAACATAATTAGACTTCAAAAGAGTAGGATACAAATTTGTTGGTATAGTGTAATTCCATTATTGTTTTTTATTCTATTACATATAGCATACAAATATAGAATATAAAAGACACACTGGAACTTTGGTGAGAGAGAGAGGAATTTAATATGAGGTAAGGAGATACCCCAAATTATACTGATATTACAAGAATTGAATTAAAAAAGGAAGAAGCAGATTACAAGAGATAAGATCATTGTTCTTTAGTAATGATCAAAGACCATCTGCTGCAAACGGAAGGAAGCAAAACCCGATGGCAGTGGAACTGAGGAAGATTAGATGTCAGTAACCATGCTTGTTCTATGTGAAGAAATGATTTCTTTCCAGAGGAGAATGGATGTGCACAGAGTCTGTAAAAGGGAAGCTTGAATTGGCAGAACTGAGCTTTATGTCTAGAGATAAAGCACATTGGCTTTACAGAAGTGGATCTTTGATATTTTTCTCTTGGCATGAATAGGTATCCACATAAATAAGAAAAATTTTGAAAGGGAGTATATTATTAGGATTTTAATAGTGTCTATTTCTGTCTGTTAGGGAAATGGCGCAGTCTTATCTATGGTGTGATCTACACCCTGACACCATCCTAGGCTCTACCCCCCCACTGCCATTGCTGAAGCCAGGTGGCCACATGGTCCAACCACTGGTGTTAGCCCCACCCCATCCTAATGGGATTTGCTGCTCCTACTTCCCTGCCCGCCCTCCAGCAAAGTTTTAAAAGGACCTGTTCTTGAACACGGGTCTTGAAGATTGTGACCTAGGAGAAATTACTAGATATTAGTAAAGATATTGAGAGGAGACAAAAGGGAAGTTGAAAAAAGAAACTGAGAAAGAGTCATGAAAAATATTTTCCTATTTCATTTTTCCTAGATCTGACCCTGTAATCGAGGAGGGAAAATATGTTTTCTGGAGACAGAAGTCTGGAAATAAACTCCAACATAGGTCTCCTTAAATTACAGCTCTAAAAGCAGAAGCGTATGTGCACACATAATGGTTGTGCTTTATTTCCTTTTTTCTGTCACTATCCCTTACTAGGTGTCCCTTGGGACTGCTTTGGGAAAGTGGGTGCTGTAATGGACAAGGCAAGACCTGAATTTTAAGTGTCCAGGCCCTATAGAGTGGTTCTCAGCTATGAGTGCCATTGCTACCATTACTATCACCTGAGAAAAATTGTAAATCCCAGTGCCCAGATCACAACCTAGATTCTGGAAGTAGGATAAGCATTAACTTTATAGCCCTTCAATTCCTATGAAGAGTTAGATGTTGTGGGTAGGTTTGATACAACAATGTATTCATTTGGGAGAGGTTGGTCTATAGAAATCTATTTATCAATGGTAATGACTTGGACTAAATTTAAGGGCAATGTATTTGAGATGAAAGAAATACTTGGTCCTGTTTGAAGCCCAGGGTAGATGGGGCACAACAGAACTTTAAAATGCCATGGACCCACTCTATACCAGTTAAGTCAGAATCTTGTTTGAGTGTGCCCAGAAGACAGATATAAAGAGATTGTGATTGGGATACACACCTAGTTAAGAGCTGGTTTGGTAGAGTTTTTACGTGAAAAACTGTAATAGTAGGAACAACAATCTAGAACTTCCAATTCAGAAGAGACAGGCAAAGCAGCAAAACATTCAAGCAAAAGGGCTGGAAGTGCTCATAGATACTAGGGCTTCAACTTCAATTAATTCAATTAATTTGATTAGGATTAGCTACAGTAAAGTCCTCGGTAAATTCAAGTAAGCCAAATGAAATGAAAATATGGAGTGTCCTTTAATAGAAATCATATCATGCTGTTTCAGTGATTTGAGAGCGACTGGAAATGTTGGAGATGAGGCAAATCCATTTGCTCAATGGACAAAGGTTTTGTTTTACTCTATTTACCTAATGTGAAATGTTTGGCCACCTGGAGTCGTGCCTGAAAGTGACTCTAAAATGGAAAATGTAGTCAGTGAGACTGATTAATAACCACAGACAGAAAAATAGGCCAAGTGGAAAAACTTATTCATGTAATTGCATCGTTTTGCTGACTGCAAAAGAATTTGTTTTGGAAGCGATTTCAGCTATTGAACTCAGTGGACTGATAGATCAGAGAAAGGTCTTAGAAAAGGCATTACATAACTCTTTTCATAACATGAAATCAGTTTGAGCCAAAAAAATGCCACTTTTTTTTTGTATCTACCTTTTAAGACATTTGTCTTGAGAGAATAATGATTGTACAATTAAACAGTCATTGTGAAAGAAAACAGGAAGATAGCAGAAGGCTTTTCTTAAAATCATGGACTCAGAATTACCACGTTTTAAAAAGATAAGCCTTATTTTTTAAAAAAATGAATGGAGATAAAATATAAATGGCTCATGATTTCACTGACCTGATAACTCACGCTGACATAAAAATACAATTCAGGCACCTTGTAAAATCCAATAATTAAATGAAAGTGAAAGTGAAACACAGAATTCACTTCGTTCTACTCTCCCAGCAACAGATACCTGTTGATAACCCTAAGATAATCATGGTGGACTGCATTTTGAATATCTTTCTTAAAATTATATTAAAATATTTTTATATTCTTCTTGTATGGAATATATACCCTAAACAAGTGATCAAAAATGTAATTTTATATTATATTTATTTACTTATTTCTGAGAGACAGAGAGAGCTCCCATTCACTGGTGCACTCCCCAAATGCTTCCGAAATAACTGTAAAGGCTGAGGACGAAGCTGTGATCCAAGAACTCAATTCCAGTCTTGGATTGATCCAAGTCTCAATCCAACTCAATCCACTGCCTTCCAGGGGCTGCATTAGCAGGGAGCTGAAACTCAGATCAGAGCTAGTACTTGAATCCAGGTACTCTGTTAGGGTAAGAGGGCCAAATACTTGCCCTAATTTTATATTTTAATGTGACATAAAGGGATGCTCAGAATCTAGTCTTTGTGTTTCTGTTTAATAGTTACTCTTCAAGATACTCTTATAACAACTGCAATGTGTAAATTAAACAATGTGCTCTGAATAACATTAGTAACATATCTTGTCTTGTGTACTCTTGCAAAATCATCTGAGTGATACATCTCTACTAGTGAAATTGTAGCAGAATATGTGAGTTTACCATTTTTAGTACCATGACCAAATATGCACCCAAAACACAATCCCAGTTTATACTCCTGCCAACATCTTATGATACATCTAATACTCACATCCTTGCTAACATCAACTGTTAGCACATTTTTTAAAGGTTGACTAATTTGATTGGATTTTTGTTGAACATATTTTATTACTGATGGCTATTTGTATTTCTTTTTCTACCTAGTTAACTCTTTTATATATATATCATTGTATGGGTTATTTGTCTTTAAAGCTTCATTGACTGGCAAAGATTAACACAATTGTCAATAGTGAAGATGGAGAAAAGAAAAATACTACACAGTACAATATTTTGGAGGACAATTTGACCCTGAATCTTGAAATTGAAATTGCTTTTAATCTTTGACCCAGAAGTTCTGTTTCTAGTAATTTTCCTGCACAAATAATAATATAGAAGAAAATAGAAACATCTTTACAAAGATTATTCTGATAATGCTTGTAGTACAAAATTTACCAATAACTTTCAGAGGCCCAAGTTAATATTATGTGATACAACTATATAGTGATACATTATTTGCTGTTTAAATGTGTTAATTCATCCATATTTGATTATATAAAGACATTTATTTTCTGGCATCATACAATTAGAAAAACATACAATAAAAATAATATGGCTAGTTTTTTTTAAATTAAGAAAACTTTACTCTTGGGTAAATGGGTGCTTGTAAATGTTAATGGTGGTTATCTTTGGGAGGAGGGCTCTATATCCCTTTTGTTTTTGACATTTTTTACTTATTATGATAATTCTGTTATTTTCATAATCAAATGTAACAATGAAGTTATTCCCATTAAAAATACTTCTAATTAAAAAGTGTATGTATCAGAGCCACATTTCAGGGCTTTTTTGATCTTGGTACTGGAATAAGGTAGTATTGAAATCACAGATTGTCATGTGTGTTCAGCCTCAGCCCTATGTTGAAGATGAACTTGGGGCATATTACTGCCTTATCTATGGGCTTTTAAGCTGAAGCCTGCTACAAAGAAGCATCCTATGAGCTTTAGTGCAAACATTCTGTGTTCTTGGACAGTCTTCTCTACTCTTACCATATTTGCTAGTGCCAGAATTCTATGACTATTTCCTGAATTATAGAGAGAAAGAGCAAGGAAAGAGAGAAGCAATTAAACTAGATTCCGCTGATACTCTGGCTTAGCAGCAGCTTGCTTGCTTGCATGCTTTCCTTCTTTGTTTCTTTTTTAAAGATCTATTTATTTATTTGAAAGGCAGAGTTACAGTGAGAGAGAAGAAGAAGAAGAAGAAGAAGAAGAAGAAGAAGAAGAAGAAGAAGAAGAAGAAGAAGAGCAGGAGGAGGAAGAAAGAGAGAGGAGAGATAAAGAGAGAGAACTTCCATCTACTGGTTCACTCTCCAATGGTTGTAACAGCTAGAGCTGCACCAGGTTGAAGCCAGGAGCCAGGAGTTTCACCTGGGTCTCCACATGGGTGGCAGGTGCCCAGGAACTTGGGTCATCCTCTGGGGCTTAACCCTCTGAGCCACAGTGCCAGCCCTTGTCAGCAGCTTTCATGAAGATTTGTTTCTTAAAGAACTTGAACCTGTTAGCATCAACAGGGATTAACTCTGCTGGCTCTGACACAGTATGAACAATCAAGAGCTTATTTGAAATTAATAAAAAATAATGTAGTTTGTGAGATGGGAGGAAAATGATTTAAAGAAAATTACGCCAGGTGCTTCAGATCAGCGAAGGATAAATTAATGTAAACCACCTTTTGATAAGGGTAATTATAAACTGGTAAAATGATTCAAAGGATAAGAATGGAAAATCGGGAAGAATTAGTGAATTTACAAGCAGTAAGGATGTAAAACACAGGAAGAAGACCCAGTGTGGGAATGTAATGAGCTGAGGACGTGGCTTACCAGGGCATACTTGATTCACTAGTAGGACATTTCAATCCTCAAAACACTACTTGGGTCCATTTGTTCAGGCTGCTGAAATAAAATCTACAGACTGGGCAGATTATAAGCAACAGAACTTTGTTCTCACAGTTCTGGAGTCCGGAGAGCCCAAGATCAAGTGTGGTTTGGTAGGTGGTGCAGGGTCCCCACAACATGGTGCCTTCCTGTTGTGACCTCACCTCCGGGGTCTCTTTCACCAAAGCACTAATCTCATCAACGAGGGAATTAGGGTTTCAGCGAAAGAATTCTGGGGTGGGCATAAACATTCAGACCACTGCATTACTATTTCACCAGCAAAATTTAATGAACTCATTTTTAAAGTTTATGGTCATGTCTTATTTTGTTGTGGTTGATTTGTTTTTGGTACTGCTGTTTTTCCTTCACATTACTGTTTCTCTGTATAGTTTAAAGAAAAAGTTGGAGGGGCTGGCATTGTGATGCAATCCTAGAGCACTGGCATCCAATATCAGGGTGCCAGTTAGAGTTCAACTGCTCCTCTACCAACCCAGTTCCCTGCTAATGTGCCTGGGAAAGCAGCAAATGATGGCCCAAGTGCTTGGATCTGAGCCACCCACATGGGAAACCTGGATGGAGGTCCTGGCTCCTCTTGGCTTTGGCATATCCCAGCCTAGGTCATTTGGGGAGTGAATAAGTAGGTGGAAGAACTCTGTCACTCAGCCTTCCAAATAAACCATATTTTTTATTTTTCATTAAGAAAGGCTCAGTGTTCAATTAAAACTGTGGGTGTCTTTGCCAGCAAAAATCTTTTAAGATGGTTTTAGTGTGAATACAACTGAAGTCATTAAAGTGATGTCATTCTGTCCCTATTCTATCTACATTCTTATGTTTCACTTAAGCTCCTAGGGAGAAAATCTGTGAAAAAATATTAGAAGGGGATAAGCACCATTGTAACAGCAGCTAATGCTTACTGTTACTCTCTATGTGTCGGAAACAGTGGTAAGCACTTTCATCAGCGTTAACCCTTTTCATGGTCACAACATTCCTGGAAATAGGTGGGATGATTTTTTGTGTTCAATTTAGATGATAGGAGGTCAATTTTTGAAAAGTTAAGTAACTAGCTGACATTTATACAAGTGGAAGTAGAAGAGCCAGGATTTATCCAGGAAATTTCCATCTCTAAGGCTGATGCTCTTGCCCACATCATTAGGTTCCCTTAGGGATTCTGATGCTACTCCTAATACTATTTAATAAATAATTTAATAACAATTAAAGTCTCCATCCTATTCTGGGCTTTGCTGTCAGGAACGGAACACTAATCCTGATGACCAGTGTCCTAGTTGGCTAGAGTGTTTCTGTCCAGCTATATAATGTTTAAGTTCAACGGACTTTATGGTCAGATTTCTTGACATGGTTTATCCCCAAAGTAACAGTTTTGTTTTATTCAGTTGTGAGACCCTGATTCTTAAGCCAGATTTTATATAAGGACTACAGAAGTGGGAAAAGGTCATTGAATTTATGAAATTCTGTTATCAAATTCTGTGGTAAGATATGGAGGAAAGCTTACATGCATAACCGAATTATTATTTCATATTGCACAGAGCCAGACTGTTGGAACAGACTCCAGCAGTGGACAGACAGTACTCACACGCAGTCATTAGCTGTCTCTATGCTGAAAAGATCAAGGGAGCAGAGGAGCTTGCTCTAACTTGTGTTCAAATTCCCTAATATTCTAATTTGAGATTCAAGATATTTTGCAGACTAGGCAACTGAAGATTGTCTTTCTTACTTGGCCTCTCTTAATCTACTAGGAACGTTGGTTTAAGGCTGCTTAAGATCTATTATATGTATTTTCAGTATTTGCATTTTAAAGCAATAACATTGATACTTAAGCTTGTTAATGAGCTGGAATTTTCAAATTGAAGAAAAACAATATTTTTTATCTATCAGATTATATTTTTAAAAATTCAGTGCTGTGAGGATTCAGAGAAATCACCGCTGTGCAATGTTAGTGGGAATGTGATTAGGATCTTTTCATAAATAATATGCAAAAACTATTTCTAAAATTATTTATTAAAAAATAAAGCTATCTGTGGCTGGCATTGTGAGGTAGCAGGTTAAGCTGCCACCAGCGAGTTCAGTATCCTATAACAGTGTTGGTTTGTGCCTCAGCTGCTCCACTTCTGATCCAGTGCCCTTCTAATGGCCAGGGAAAGCAGCAGGGGGATCAAATGTTTGGGCCCCTGCTTCTCAGGAGGGAGATCAGATGAAGCTCCTGGCTCATGACTATGGCCTGGCTTGGCACTGGCCATTGTGACATCTAAGGAGTGAACTGGTGAATGTTAAGATCTCTCTGTCTCTCCCTCTCTGTGACTCTGACTTTCAAAATAAATAAATAACTCTTTTAAAAAATATATCCCTTTGACGCTGCAGCTCCATTTTTGGTACTTGAGTTTATGGAAATTAAAATATTAGTGCAAATGAATATACATTCCAGACTGTTAGAATGTTTATTGTTAATTTGTAGCAGAAAAAAAAAATAGTGCCAAGAAATAAGAGGGCCTCAGAACGTTCTTGGAAAATGGGATTAAAAGATAAATTTATTTTAGTGAAAAAAGTTGAAATCCATGCAAATTTTTTTATAATACACATTTTCCCAGAAGTTTTTTAGAAAGCTTTTATTTAATGAATACAAATTTCATATGTACAGCTTTTAGGAATATAGTGGTTCTTCCCCCTTTCTCACCCTCTTACACCCACTCCCATCCTACCTCCTACTCCCTTTCCCATCCCATTCTTCATTAAGGTTCATTTTTAATTGACTTTATATACAGAAGACCAACTCCATACTAAGTAAAGATTTCAACAGTTTGTACCTACACAGACACACAGACATACAAAGTATAAAATACAGTTTGAAGACAAGTTTTACCATTAATTCTCATAGTACACCTCATTGAGGACAGAGGTCCTACATGAGGAGTAAGTACACTGAGACTCCTGTTGTTGATTTAACAATTGACACTCTTATTTTTGATGTCAGTGACCAACCAAGGCTCTTGACACAAGCTGCCAAGGCTATGGAAGCTTTTTGAGTCCACAAACTCTGTCGGTATTCAGACAGGGCCATATGCACAGTGGAAGTTCTCTCCTCCCTTCAGAGAAATTTCCCTGAAGTTTTAAAAGATCTCTTGTACATAGAAATTGTGCAATATTTTGATACTATTTTTTATTTTTGTTTATCTGGAAGAACTTTCACACTAACTTGACAAGTAATAAAATCAATTTGTTTAATTGAGGTGAAGTGCTAAAGTTAAATTACAGGTTTTACAAAGGACATTTTTAGCATGAATTCCTTAAAATTTTTTAACAAAGTATGATGAATCACTTTGTGTAACTTGTTTTTAATGGTTCTGGGGACAATGATAATAATGTCCCTTCCATGATTCTACTGAAAGGAGTCAGGCTGAGCTGAGGCATGAAGCGCTCATGACCATGCATCCTTGTTGTACCACTAGAGGAAGGTTGGGCAGTTGCATATTCTTTGCTCTCGAATTCTCAATCTCTGCGAAGTAGGAATAAAAGCTACACTGTCCTAATGTATTCCTGTCTTTCTAGAAGAAAGCAGAACTCCAAATTTTAGAATTTTTGAATAAAAGAGCACAGGAAACTAGACAAAATACTCCCGAGACTGTTATAGCTCAGAACTTTTGGACTGGGATGTAGACAACCACTTGCTGGCATTAATTAAACCAGAATCATCCAGATATTTTGATTTTTTTTGGTCTTTGTGTCCAAAAATCCCATTGGAGATTTTTCAGGCCACACTTCTTTGAAAGTGATACTTTTCCAGAAGCCAAAATTCCCTTGGAAGATGAATCCAGTGACATTTAAAAGAGGACTTAAGAGGTAGGATTTAGAAAACAATTAGGAAAACAAAAGCATCTTGCTTTCTTTGGAATTAAAAGCCAATACATCCCAGACTTTGGAGGGTAGGGATATTTATAACCCTTCTGGTTATAGGAAAACAGTGACCTACATGGGGCTTTCTTGGAAGAAAGGTGAACAAAGGGCTTATGAGTAAGAAAGCACTAGAAGAAGCCCTTCTAGAGTGGATATGGACTTATGAAGTAAAGTGACTCCAATATTTTTCTTCCATTATTCTTGAGTTTTCAGTAAGCTACCATTAAACTTACAACAAAGTCAATTCTGTTCTGTGAAGAATTAGGTGAAACAGTCTGTCCAATTCTACTAATAAATCAAGAGAGGTGATAGGAGCCATGATCAGATAATGGCAAAGAGAGGTAATCTCATGATGTTCAGTGTCAAGCATGAAATTTATCAAAACGGCTGGAGAAAAGAGCACTTGAGCTGCTCACTGGGCACACTCACAACAGAATACTGGCATCTCTTCAAAATAATTGGAAGCACACTCAGAATGCTAATTTTTAAAAGTATAAACCAAGGGGTCGGTGCTGTTGCATAAATGGTAAAAGCCACCTCCTGCAGGACCAGCATTCCATAGGGTCGCGGGTTCAAGTCCTGGCTGCTCCACTTCAGATCCAACTCTCTGCTATGGCCTGGGGAAGCAATGGAAGATGCCCAAGTCCTTGGGCCCCTGCACCCATTTGGGAGACCTGAAAGAAACTCCTGGCTCCTGGCTCCTGGCTTCAGATTCATGCAGCTCCTGCCATTGCTGTCATCTAGGGAGTGAACCAGTGGATGGAAGAACCTCTCTCTCTCTTTCTGCCTCTACCTCTCTGTAACTCTGCCTTTCAAATAAATAAATAAATCTTAAAAAAATAAAATAAAAGTATAAACCAAGACTTGTGACATTGTAATTTGATATGCCTTAGTATCACTAACAGGTGAACAGAATAAGAAATAGATAAGAAAGTAAAGTAAAGAAAGTAAGGGACAGAAACAAGTGCTTTTTTTGGCTAAAGCTACAGAGCTAAGTATTTAATGATGAGATTATATTCTCTTATCTTCCATTTTCTTATTCCTTTGCTTAAGTTAAAAGCCATTCTTTGCAACTTCTCTTGGGAAAGTTTCAATTTTTTAAATATTCTATTATTAAATAATGCTTCTTATATGTCTTGTTGGCGATATTTATTAGGGAAAATGGTGAGTCATGATAAAAATAAAACTGTGGAAGAGACTGGGGACGTCATGTTTTGTCTGGAGAAGGAACATAACATTTTTGAGATTTGGAAAAACTGTTCCAGAAAAATCATTTTATTAAAGCTACCACTTAAGGACTGCTTACATAGGAATAAGAGTTATAAGGTGAGGTTTATGGAGAACATAAAAATAATTTAGCATACACCATAAATTGGAGCACATGTAAGTAGAATATCAGGCCAAAGAGGCTAGAATGACAAAGTCAAAATAATGCGTAAGTGTAGGAGAGGCCGCAAAGAGAGAGACAATTAGAAAGTTAGATTTAAGGGAATTTAAATGGTCAAGTAATGGAGAGTTAGGCAACTTCTTAATGAAATTGTTCTGTAAACATCTTCAAATATTATTTAGAGTGGACCGAGTCACCTGAAATTCCACAACACAGAAAAAGTCCTCTATGTTTATAAATGGCATATAAATGGGATATATTCTACACGTTTTAACTGCTTTTCAATACCATATAATAGGTTACAAATGAATTATATTTAGATAAATATGGTTGCACAGCACCATCACAAATGGCTGATAGAGTCCATTATATGGATGCACAATAATATATATAAACAAATCCCCTGAAAGAGACGTATGTATTTGTTTCCAGTTTTTCACAACTACAAAAAAAAAAAAAAAAAAAAAAAGCTGTGCTTAACTGTATACTTGTCCAATAACCTTTTGAGAGTCTGTTCCTAGAAATGGAACTACTGGATACTCATTTGACCTATGTTGTAAAATTCCTATATAGAGGCCGGCGCCGTGGCTCAATAGGCTAATCCTCCACCTTGCGGCGCCGGCACACCGGGTTCTAGTCCCGGTCGGGGCACCGGATTCTGTCCCGGTTGCCCCTCTTCCAGGCCAGCTCTCTGCTATGGCCAGGGAGTGCAGTGGAGGATGGCCCAGGTGCTTGGGCCCTGCACCCCATGGGAGACCAGGAAAAGCACCTGGCTCCTGGCTCCTGCCATCGGATCAGCGCGGTGCGCCGGCTGCAGCGGTGGCCATTGGAGGGTGAACCAACGGCAAAGGAAGACCTTTCTCTCTCTGTCTCTCTCTCACTGTCCACTCTGCCTGTCAAAAAAAAAAAAAATTCCTATATAGAAAGGTCATTTCAATACACTGTTACAAACAGAGCAAAAGACTGTTTTACTTCTTTAATATTGGATTATGTTTATTTTCTTAAAACTTTGCCAATCTGGTAAGCAAACAAGTAAATGAACAAGTTCTTTGTCATTTACTTTTTAATTATGAGAGCAAGCATATTTCAATTCTTTTTTTAAGATTCATTTATTTTTATTCAAAAGAGTTACAGAGATAGAGGTAGAGACAGAAAGAGAGACATCTTCTACCTACTGGTTCACTTCCCAGATGGCCACAGTGGCTGGGGCTGGGCCAGGCTGAATCCAAGAGCCTGGAACTCCATCGGTGTCTCCTACATGGGCAGCAGGTGCCCTAGTGCTTGGGCCATCTTCCGCTGCAACCAGGGACTTGACCTAGTACTCACATGGGATGCCAATGTCGCAGGCAAGGTCTTAGCTTGTGTGCCACAACGCTGGCCCCATATTTCAATTCCTATATACATCTATTACATATACTTACATATACACTTGTGTTTTTTCATTGGTCAGATTTTTCTTGTTAGTTCATAAGATTTTGTATTTATACATCTATTTGTTACGTTATTGCAAATGTTTTTCTCAGTATGACACTCATTTTAACCTTATTTATGCTGACATAATTTGTCTTACAGGAGCATTAAAATTGTTTTTCCTTATAGAGCATGGTTAAATATAGTGGTAGCTGTATTCATGCTTGACTTTAGTTCCATGTTAAAAATGAGTTATTACATCAAAAAATCCATAGGGTTTTTTTGTTAGTACCTTCATTCATTAAAAAAAAAAAAAAAAACAACCAAAGGTGCCTTTTACTGCAGTCCTGTGACCATTTACCTGCAAGTTCAGAGACAGTTGAGTGAAAGCCTTAACGATGTTGATCCTGGGGCCCAAAAGCCTGGATTTGGAAGCTGGCTCCATGAGTGACATATGAGGAAACTTTCAGAGTTAAATAACCTCTCTATTGTCACCTTTTTAGTACACAAAATGGGGATTCTATAGTACCAGGTCTACAGAGTGCGTATGAGGTTTATTTAAGACAAAATAACCAAAATATTTAAAAAATACCTGAGTACTTTAATTTTACTTCTACAAACCCTTGTAGAATTAAGAGATTATATGGGTGAAGATTCTTGGTATAACTTGTACTGATGAGATTTCCTAGACCATGCTGAGTCTTGTGAATTCCCCACTCTGCCTCTTCCCTCCCTCTGGTTATAGTTTGTTAGAATCTGCCTTAAAGTTATACTTTGTCTTAGAGGAGTCCAAACACAGGGCCCTGATGGATCAGATGCCTCTCTTACATCCAAGTTCCTTTCTTCCAGTTCTTTTTCTTATGTCCTGGTCAAAGCTTCAATGAGATCATTGAAATATTCTACCAATCTGAAGCTTTCTCTACTTCTGAACATCTACCTCACATGAACCAATAGATGGTTTTATGTTTAAACTTCTTCAATTCAAATTTTGATCCTAACTTGTATAATGGCGATTAGTCATAGAGACTATGGAGATGCTGGGGTTCAGCTGGGGCTGAATGGAAGAAACTGTTGTAGAGCCATGAATAAAACCAGGGTTCATTTGATCCATGCACAGCAAGCCAGTCACTGACATTGGGGTGGTGGAAGAAAGTAGGTGTTTCCTTTGCAATGTACAGATCAGGCAATATGGGGAGCTATAACTCAATTCTGAGAATTCCTGTGGGATTAAAAGTGGAGAATCTTATTGACTAAAGCTGGGGTTCAGCAGTGCATGGTCAACGCTTGTGCAGGTCTCTGCTAGGCTCCCAGTACTCATGGCCTTTTTTTGTTTGATCAACAAAAGGACCGTAGGTGTGTTCTTCCAATAATGCTGTGATGGCAAAGTGGGCGCTGGTCTATTGGTAGATGTTTATCGCTCTGCTTGATCAGGACCTGGGGCTCCTGTGAAGCATTTAAAAATGGAGTCTAGCATTAGGATGTTACCTTT
Source organism: Oryctolagus cuniculus (assembly GCF_051225735.1). NCBI lineage: Eukaryota > Metazoa > Chordata > Mammalia > Lagomorpha > Leporidae > Oryctolagus > Oryctolagus cuniculus. Next base: position 71,268,448 of record NC_142880.1, on the reverse strand, counting down.
GGAGGTGATAATTGAATTCTGAGTCTTGTGGTCTGAGATCTTTCGGGGCCAGTCTGAACTATGCATCACTCCCTTAATTTATTTTATTTATTTACTTATTTATTTATTTATTTTACAGAGTTAGACAGACAGAGAGAGAGAGAGAGAGAGAGAGAGAAAGGTCTTCCCTCCATTGGTTTCCTCCGTTGGTTCACTCCCCAAATGGCCGCTACAGCCAGCCCTTCCAGGAGCCAGGTGCCAGGTGCTTCCTCCTGGTCTCCCGTGTGGGTGCAGGGCCCAAGCACTTGGGCCATCCTCCACTGCCTTCCCGGGCCAAAGCAGAGAGCTGGACTGGAAGAGGAGCAACCGGGACTAGAACCGGGTGCCCATATGGGATGCTGGCACCACAGCTAGGGGATTAACCAAGAGAGCTTCAGCGCCAGCCTGCACCACTCCCTTAATATAATGAGTTAATCTTCAGTAAGGAGTTGCTTTGCAATTATCAAGATGGAGTCAGAGGAACTGCACATAAGGGGAGAGAGACTAGGGCCTGACCAAGTTTGTATTAAAGGCATTTGGGATAGGAGCACAGTTTAAAAAGTTGTACGGGTTGTTTGTAATTAATACAGGGGCCTCTTGATCATGATGGTGGACTACGTACAATTAGCTCCTTTCCTTCCTGAGTTCGTGAAACGATTCAGAGACTTCAGTGAATATTATCAGCCTGTGGGATTGCAGCAGTCTTCTGGGGATGAGAAGACAGAAATGTGTTGGATAGATAACACAGGGTGAGGAAGTAGTGGATGAGGACATTCAGTAGAGGGCCACAGTTAGGAGGGAGCCTATTTGTGCAGCTGACTCCGACTCCAGGGTCAGAGCCATCAGTGTGAGGAGCTGCAGCACGAGAGCCAAGAGGGAATGTGCAGTAACCTCTCTCAACAGAACACCACCACCAAGAAGCCCTTCCCACCTCTCTTTCCCTTCTGTTGTGTCTGTACAGAATTTCTAGAAACTTTGGGAGGACTCTTCCTGGATGAACTGAACAATCGGCTTAGGAAAAATTAGGGTTGTTGGTGTCTATTCCGTCAAGCATGAATCTCCTGATTCTTGCATTTTAGACACCACGCTCAGTCTAAAACGTAGATCCTTACTTTGCTATTTTTATTTTTACTCGCATACAGATAATTTCCTTAGCATCATCTATTTGTGGCATAAACCCAACAGAAAAACAGTTGTACTTATTCTGATTCTAATTTGTGACTGCCTACTGGTGGCAGAAAAAGAATCTAGTTCTATTGTCTGGCTGTCTGGTGATGATCTTGCTGGGTGGCACGTGACAGGAAGTCATTGTTTCTTGGGTGAAAATCATGGGGAATCTAACAGATATTTCATGATTTTTTTGTCTAATTGTATATTGATTTTTATACTTTCTAGCATCGACTTTCCTATTTTTTTCTTTTTTGCACAATAATTTGAACTTGAAATTTTTGTGCTCATTGGAATGGAGAGCCACCCTTTGAGGTCCATTATATTTTGAAGTTTGATTTTTCCTTCAGAATGAATGAAATTGTATTGCTTTTGTATATGTGAAATAAAAGTTTTTCTCTATTCTTATGAAAAAAGTTAATTATCCTTGATAATTGTTTATTTTATTTATTTTTTTTGAGAGGCAGAGTGGACAGTGAGAGAGAGAGACAGAGAGAAAGGTCTTCCTTTGCCGTTGGTTCACCCTCCAAGGGCCGCCGCGGCCAGCGTGCTGCGGCCGGCGCACCGCACTGATCCAATGGCAGGAGCCAGGTGCTTCACCTGGTCTCCCATGGGGTGCAGGGCCCAAGCACCTGGGCCATCCTCCACTGCACTCGCTGGCCACAGCAGAGAGCTGGCCTGGAAGAGGGGCAACCGGGACAGAATCCGGCGCCCCGAATGGGACTAGAACCCGGTGTGCCGGCGCCGCAAGGTGGAGGATTAGCCTTGTGAGCCGCGGCGCCGGTCTAGTTTATTTTGGAGTATTACTAGTTCTATATTGTGACTATTTTTTTTCTCTTTAATGTTTTTCTTGCAGGAAACTTTAGCAGAGTAATTGGGGACAAAATTGGTCAATTTTTTGAACATTCTGAGAGAGTGGTTCTCAAAGCAATTCTCAGAATAGGGTATAAGCATTACCTGAGAATTTCTTAGAAATACAAATTTTTGGACTTTACTGAGCCATAGGCAGCCAATTCATTTTTAAAATTTATTTAATTTGCAGTAGAAGAGGAAGGAAGAGGGCAAGGATGAGGACGAGGGCACTGGCAAGACAGAGGAAAAAACAGAGAGAGAGCTCCCATCCTCTGATTCACTCTGCAAATGCCCTCAACAACGATGGCTGGATCAAACCAAGGACATGGGTGCCTGCTACCCAGAGGGGAGATTTGTATTGAGTTCTATACTTCTGGCTTTGGTCTGGCCCAGCCCTGGTTGTTGTGGGCATTTGGTGAGTGAACCAATGGACGGAAAATGTCTGTCTCTGAGTCTGTGAATCTCTGCCTTTGAAATAAAATGCAAATATACAAAATACACTATTATTTTTTTAAAACCTCTCAGGTGATTCTGAGGCACACACTCATGTTGAATCACTGCCGTATCAATAACTATTAAAGGCAGTCTTAGACAACTTGAAAAATAGAGAGTTCTAACTTTTGAGAGTTTTGCTTGATTCATGAGCCTGAATGCATTTTGTACTGGGAATTGCTGCCTTTGGCTTGTTGGAAGTTCTGTGTCCTTCCTAGAACTCTAAAGAGCCTCAAACAAATAACTCCCTTTTCTCAAGAGAAATAGAAAAACCTAGAAATAAAAAATCAGTCAAAATAAGATGTTTGGAATGTTCTATATTTCAACAATGAAGCTTTCCTAAATCTAAAAAATTGGGCTTCTAAAGTACAATTGGACTGAATAAGCACTCACTATAAATGAATAATACCAAATAGTATACAATAAAATAGGGAAGAAATCATTACTAGCTCAGAATATAATAATGGGCCAGCGCCGCGGCCCAATAGGCTGATCCTCCGCCTGCGGCGCCGGCACACTGGGTTCTAGTCCCAGTCGGGGCGCCGGATTCTGTCTTGGTTGCCCCTCTTCCAGGCCAGCTCTCTGCTGTGGCCTGGGAGTGCAGTGGAGGATGGCCCAGGTGCTTGGGCCCTGCACCCCATGGGAGACCAGGAGAAGCACCTGGCTCCTGGCTTCAGATTAGCGTGGTGTGCCAGCTGCAGCACTCTGGCCGCAGCGGCCCTTGGAGGGTGAACCAGCGGTAAAAGGAAGACCTTTCTCTCTGTCTTTCTCTCTCTCACTGTCCACTCTGCCTGTCAAAAACAAAAAATAAAAGAATATAATAATGACTTCCTGTTTTGTGTATATAAATATCTTTTGAACAAATTGCTATACATTTTCCTTTTCTGGAAAAACTAATGAATTAGGTTAAACAATTTCTTAAATTTAATGGTGTTCCTGTTTTCATTGGCTTATCTATGTAAATATAGATGACTTGCTGAACTGTGTAGTTCAGGAAAAATATGTTTAGTTATAAGTTAATTTTTTAAAAAGATTTATTTATTTATTTGAAAGAGTTACACAGAGAGAAGAGAGGCAGAGAGAGAGAGAGAGAGAGAGAGAGAGAGAGAGGGTTTTCCATCTGATGGTTCACTCCCCAATTGGCCGCAACAGTTGGAGATGAGCTGATCTGAAGCCAGGAGCCAGGAGCTTCTTCCGGGCAGGGGCCCAAGCACTTGGGCCATCCTCTATTGCTTTCCCAGGCCATAGCAGAGAGCTGGATCAGAAGAGGAGCAGCTGGGACTAGAACCGGCACCCATATGGGGATGCTGGCATGTCAGGCCAGGGCGTTAACCTGCTGCACTACAGCACTGGCCCCTAGTTATAAGTTAATTTAATGGAGTTGAGTACTACTTCAGAATGTAAGAAGCAAAGGAGGGTGACAGGTTGGTAAAAAGACTGCATAATGCTAAGAAGTTTGGTTCTTTAGAACAAAATTTGAAGGAGTTTTGTTTGATTAAAATAAATTGGTTATATGTCTAAATCATGGGAAATCTTTGGTAAATAAATATGCTATGAAAATGCTGCTTCAAATAAATTACAAGTTTTCTCCCTGATTTTAGCATAATGTTGGAATTAGTGTTAGTATTTTCCATTTAGTTTATAAAACATCCTAATTAATTAGAACTTTCTAAATTCTGCCTCCTCCACTGCCTTTTATTATTACACATCATAGAATTACCACCAATTAAGAGAATGAACAATATGTACAAAAACTTAAGGATCCTATCAGTTGCACACACTATGCTTTACCTCCTTAAGAAATTGTCAGTATGACTATTGAGGAAAGTACATGCACAATAATTGAGGCATTTCTGCTTATCAAAACAAAAAGAGTAATTTTACCTGAAAGGTAAATCATGTGGTTATACAAGAATATAAAATTGGATTTTAGAAAATATTAATGTATTTCAAAGGCAGAATGACAGAAAAGGGTAGAGAAACAGATAAAGAGAGAAAGAGAGAGAGAGGGAGGGATCTTCCATCTGCTGATAAAATCCACAAATGCCTACAACAGTCAAATCTGGGTCCGGCTGAAGCCAGAAGCCAGGAACTCCATCCTGATTTCCCACAGTGTTGAAAGGGGCCAAAGTATTTGAGCCATCATTCTCTGTCTTCCCATGTGCAGTCGTAGGAAGCCAGATGGAAAGCAGAGTAACCAGGACTCCAAAACAGGATGCTGATGTCACAAGCCACTGTGACATAATGCTAGCCCCCAAACTGGATTTTAAAATGTAGATTTGAAGGTATATAATAATTCTAGAGATTATTAGAAGGAAATAACCATTATTAACTACAATTTCTAGCATCTTCCAATTATGAATTTAAATGAGCATTAAAATATTTACAAGTTTTTGATGAAGTTGACTCAATATTAATGAGTTTATGAACTAAACAAAAGAACTCTTGAGTCTTCTGGTGTAATTTAATAACTAGATGGTTGCCTTAGTCCATTTTCTATTGCTAATAACACAATACCACAGACTGCATAAGCAACAAAGAAATGAGGTTGCCTTGGGCTTGTGGTTATGTGGTCCAAGGTACAGAAGCTGACTCAATTTCAAGGTGGTGCAGGACATCCCACAGGTAGTGCATGAGGGATCCAGCCTAGCTTTATAGTAGAGTTATTCTTGAGATAATCCCTTAACGCATCAATCCAGTAACTACAGAAGTTAACTAACAGATTCTAAGGATAGAGACCTAACACCTCTTAAAGGTCCCACCTGGTCTCACTTTGTTGAATAAACAGGAAAGAACTACTTATGAATATTTTATTTATTTTCATCTTATTTGAAAGGTAGAGAAACAGATGGAGAGAGATTTTACCACTAGTTCATTTCGCAAATGCTGACGACAACAACAAGGGCTGGATGAAGTTGAAGCCCCCAAATCAATCTGGTCTCCCACATGGGTGGCAGGGACTCAAGTAGTTGAACCATCATCTGCTGCCTACCTGGGTGTAGAATAAAAGGAAGCTGGATATGAAGCAGAGTAGGTAGGACTTAAACAAGGCACTCTGATACGGGATGTAGGTGTTCCAAGCAGCTGGGACTTGAACCAGCATCCATATGGGATGCTGGTGCCGCAGGCATAGGATTATACTACTGTGCCACAGCACTGGCCCCAGGACTAACTTTAAATAACTGACCATTTTTCTCTGATGTAATGGTTGGCCATTCTATAAAGTAGTTTATGAAAGCTTTAATTGCCCTGCCCTATTTGGGGAGAATTAAGCAATTAATGGATATTGAAAAGTTTTCTGCAGCCACTGTATGACTACTCACCAATTTTCATATTGATTTGGCATAGTATAGATTTTCTGCTACTGATTAGAATAAAAAATTTGAAGATCAGAAAATTAATTCCTAGGTTCCAAAAAAATTAACAAGGGATATTTTTCAGTTGACTATCATTGTTGATTCAAGACTTAACATACTAGGGCTGATAGTTCTGCACTGTATTTTACTATCTATTAAAATTTTTTTCTCACAATAAGTAGTTTTCAGAAGTTTCTTGTTTTTTGTTTCTCCCAGCAAGTAATTTCATTTTTTGGTCACATTGAAGAATTGCAATTGAATGTAATTCTCGTACATATAATAGAATACACCTGGAATTACAATTCTTCTAACAAACCCTTTCAGCAAGAACTGTAATGTGCATACGATATTTTCTGATCTCTTTTGGACTGTAACTTATAAAAAAAATGTACATTATAGTCAGAAATCCTGCTATCCATTCAGGGACAAAAGAGGAAGCTCTAGATTTCAGAAACAGCTGGGATAATTGGCTTTCATCCTCAACAGTTGGCCACTGTTTATCTGAAGACAATTTTTTTTTTCTCTTTGACTTGTCCCATCACCTGCTGTCTGTCTCTCAGAGACCTGCAAATCTGAATAGGTGTTCTAAGGCCAGGACACATTTACCTGCAATTTCCAACTAATCAATGATGGGAAGTCCCAGAAATACAAACACTGAGGAGTGGTTGCCTGGTATAGACCAGCTTCCCTCATGAAAACCCACTGGTAGTGGCACCTGGATCACAAACAAGCTGAAGACTTGGAAAAGTTGCATCTGGTTAATTCTATCCCTCACAAGGAAGCTCTCAACTTTCCTCAGTGGTCATGAGCCATGGTACTAGACTCTGGTGCCAAAATTCAAAGGGAAGTGAGTGCCTGGTACCATGGTACCATGACTGGGGAGTAGAAGACAAGGATGAGTCACTTGGAGCCCAGATTCTCGACCATTTGGAAAGAAGTGCTTTCCTAGAAAGTTACTCACTGCAACTGGTATCCTGGGCCAATGTACAAACCCAGGAGATCACCCAGGTCCCCTTGGTTGTAAATCCTTTATATCTGTAGCCCCTACCTCTGACATTATTTTGGACAGTACTTTTCAAAATTTAGCCTTCAAACTTAAAAGATATCTTTTATGAATGCAAGGTCTCTGGGTTACCCAAATAGCCATGGGGAGACACTAATGACCTCTTTCCTATCCATTAACAAGAAGATGCCCAAGAAAACAAAGGTGATGTATTGCATTTCCTAGATATCTAATTAGCTCAACATAGAATGGGAGCTATTCTGTTTTTGAAGTCCACATATGAGAGAAACCAAAAGTTAAAATAATCTTAGATCAATGAAATGCAACAATTACATATGATTAACATGGCTATGTTGTAATAATTATGTACTTTTCAGGTTGTATTGAGGCACATTTATGTTCATGCAGGTTGTGTTCTGGTGCCATAAATGTCAACCAATTGATTTTTAAAATAATACTCATCAACTGATGACAAATAACAATACTTTCTTTATGGGGCAAATAAATATCCTAGATAGGTATTAGAATGCTACTATTATCCTTAACATGTTCTTTCTAAGATGGTACTTGCTGATTAAAGATTTATTGGATGAGTATGTCTTATACCTCAATAGACGATTCGACTCTCCTCCATCGAGGTTTTTTTGCCACAACAAAATTTAACCAGACCTTTCACCTTGTTATCAACAGTACTTCCTTCCCCTTTAAACATCCCTAAGAAACCTCCCTGGGAGGGACCACTCAGAAGTTGAGTCATCTGCAAGAAATATCAAAAGAGCTTTAGTAAAAATTGCACCAGATACTGTGGATACCATAGGAAACTGACTCATGGATATAAGCCTCCCAGAATAGGTGACCTTGTCCTTAAAGACAGTATTGCAAGTATATCAAGTGGATGAGTTGGGATTTTTAAGACACTTTAATGGAGAAGTAGATGAATTCATGAAAGTGACTGCTCAACTGAAGACCAGCAAAACATGAGGTAATAACATAGGACTGAAAGGAGCCAATAAACTGATTTAATTGGAGTTAGTTAACCCTTTTATCTTGAACATTAGAGAAACCCTTTTTCTTTCTTATCAATCTTTCTCTAACCCCTCAACTTTATAGGTTAAGTTTGTAAAAACTAAATAATTCACTCTGAATCTGAATGATGGGTGTTGAGGAAAAAAATACCTTGTGGAATGAAAGCTAATAAATAGCTCAGAAAATCTATAAACAATGATTTTGTAAAAAAACAAAAAACAGTGATATGCTATTCAGTTGTGTCTCTTAAAGACACCCTACATTAGTTATACTGATTAAATATTATGCAAAATTACTTTTAATAAAAACTTTTACTTTTTATGATCATGTAATTATTTGTATTAGTTGAATAAGAATGGTCCTCCCTTCTAACATAAGGAAAGTCTGGAAATCATTCTGTTCTGCCTGCAGATGAGATGCCTACCATAACATTTCCAGGAAACTGATTTGCTAGATAATCTGTGGACCAGAAACCCTCAGCTTTGGAAGTGAGAAAGAATATCATTTCTTTACTATGCGAGGATACTAAGGAATCTGGATATCTTTGAAAAAGGACACTTTGAAATGATAAGAACTGCAGATGAAATCAGATAGAGGTGGATTGAATGGTTTGGACTGCTGTCAATTGAGCTGATAAGCACATAAAAATAGATTAAAACCAAGGGGCTTTGCAGATCTAAAGACAGTTGTAAAATCTTAGGCCTTAGTATTACATTCTTCCATTAAAATAAAATTCAAGGAGTCAATTATATATTAATTAAAATTTCTTGCTACATTTATGTAACTAAATTGGCTTGAAATAAATATACAAGCAATAGTACTAATTTAGAAAATTATTAAGCAAATGTAGGTAGGCAAACCTTTTCTATAGGGGAGGAAACACGATCACAAGGACTGTTTAAAACTGAAGTGACGTCTCGTACTGAAACACTATAAACCCATATATCATGCCTCATTGTGGGAAAGAGAAAAAAATGTCACTGTCCGCTTCTGATCTAAATAAGCAATAGAAGGATCGCTCTGTTTGCTTGTAGTCCTCCATATACAATCTTCCCTTGGTATCTGTGGGGCATTGGTCCCAGGATAACCATGGACACCAAGTCTCTTTGGAGAGTAAAAAATAATGTAGTATTTGCATATAAGCTATGCAATCTTCCCCTAAACTTTAAATCATCTCTAGATAATCTCTAATACCTAATAAAATAAATAGTTTTACTGAAATATTTTTATGGAATAATGGCAAGAAAAAATGGGTATAGGTTCAGTACAGGCACAATTTTTAAAAAGATTTATTTATTTTAAAGGCAGTGTGACAGAGAGAGGAAGGAACAGAGAGAAGATGGGAAAAATAGAGAAAGAGAGGGAGAGAAAGAAAGAGAAACCAAAAGATCTTTCATCCTCTGCCCACTCTCCAAATGGCTGAAGCCATCTGAGTCTCTCCATTTGAGTCTCTCACGTGGGTGTAGGTTGTCAAATATTTGGGCCGTTCTCTGCTACCCTCTCAGGCACATTAGCAGGGAATAGGGTTGGAAGCGGAGCAGCTGGTACTTCAACCAGCACTGATACCAGATGCGGGTGTTTCAAGCAGATCCTTAACTCTCTGTGTCAAAATGCTGGACCCTGGACACAATTTTTTTGGAATATTTTCTAAGCATGGTTCAACCAGAGGATGTGGAGCCTGTGGAAACAATGGTCTGATTGCAAATGAAATGTTCAATGCTTCCTGTACATTACTAACTCCTTCATGAAAATGGCTTTACCCTTTACTTTTCCAATGCTGTTATCTGAAGATATGGTGTGAACATGGTGAATACAGTAACCATTGTAAAATGACTGGCTTCCCCTCATGCAGTGACTAATGCAAACTTGACACTCTTCATAATATTGTTGTTGTTGTTGTTTTTAAAATGCTTGTCCTACTTTTCTAATTTGTTGGGCCAGGTCCTCTGAAGGTGGCTTCCTCACATTTCTTTGCAAGTAAATGCTGCCTTCTGCTTTTTCCTGTGTGCTTTTGTTTCTGAGCTTTCCTTTCATGCCCCATACACAGAATCAGCAGGAGATGGTACCTGCAGCTAAATTTGGAGTTTATTGCTTCACTGTTCACTTTCAATAGAAGAGATTATTTCTGTTCTAGCTTAACAAAAGACCTGAAATTCACCCTGAACCAAAGAGTTGTCCTCTATATTTTTCATCTGCAAGACGGATTTAAATATTTCTAGCTTAGAATTTCAAGACTCAGGATGATTTCATCCTTATTGTTAATAATGACCTAATCTATGTTCTCGTGTTGTTTTATGTCCCTATGATTGATTCAATGACTTGATAACAGAGTTAAGTTCTTAATAATATAGCCTATGTGTTACTCTTGCTGTTTCTTAGCCATTTTCCTGCCTGCACCCCTGCCTGCCTTCCCTCCTGCTGAACAGATACCTTCTATTTATTAATAAATTCCCCAAAATGATTCATCTACTTGTTGACATACCAGGTTTTAGGCAGTGGGCTAACAGCTTCCCTGGACTTTCAATTGGTTTTGGTTGCAGAAGGCTTCAGATTCTAAACACATCATCTAGAGGGGGCCAGTGCTGTAGCATAGCAGGCTAAGCTACCGCCTGCAGTGCTGGCATCCCAGATGGGTGCATTTAGAGTTCTGGCTGCTCCACTTCTGATCCAATTCTCTGCTATGGTCTGGGGAAGCAGCAGAAGATGGCCCAAGTCCTTGGGCTCCTGCACCCACATGGGAGACCTGGAAGAAGCTCCTGGCTCCTGGCGCAGCTCCAGACATTGCGGCCATTTGGGGAATGAACCAGTCAGTGAATGGAAGACACTCTCTCTCTCTCTCTCTCTCTCTCTCTCTCTCTTTCTGCCTCTGCCTCTCTGCAATTCTGCCTTCAAATAAATAAAAAAAATCATTTGGTGCATTTAAAAAAATCATCTAGAACTTTCAGCCAAGACTATTCTTGTAGGTGTGGGGAGCAATTGAGACTAGACTAAGTTACCGGAATTAAGACTTATTCTATGCATCTGCTCTCCCACAATATGGAGCTGGGGAGGAGTAAACTTCTATGCAGCTGCCTCTCGCCAATTTGACTGATGAGCTGCAGGAGCTGATCCTGCTCCTGATTGGAGGAGAGCAGCGTGCTCGGCGTGTGGGTAGCAGAGCATGGATTGGTGGAAGAGGACTATAAAGGAGGAGAGAGACAACATGCACCGGGAACATCTGAAGGAACACCTGAGCAGCCCCAGAGAGAGCCGGCCGGCGGTGTGCCGCTCCTCCGCGGAAGTGGGGAAAGTGGCAGGGGGAGCCGCCCCTCCACGGATGTGGAAGGGTTGGCAGCCAACCAGGGAAGGACCAGCAGCAAACCCGGGAAGGGCCGAGCAGATGAAAGAACAGCGCAGGGTCCTGTGTTGTTCCTCCGCGAATGGGGGAGCGACAGTAGGACCTACTATTTCAGTTCATTTTCTATTGCTATAAAAAATACTTGAAGCTGCATACTTTATAAAGAAAAGGGGCTTGTTTGTCTCACGGTTCTGGAGGTTCAAGGAGATCATGTCAAACTCTGTTTGAGTCTGGTGAGGGCCATGTTGCAAACAGCATCATGATGGTGAGAGCAGGTGCAAGAGTGGTGAGAAGCACTTGTAGAAGAGAAATTTAGGGTGTCAGGCTCCCTAACGTTAACCCATTCTTAGGGACACTAACTCACTCCACAAGATCAGCATGAATCCTTTCTGAAGATGATGCCTCCATGACCCAATTTCCTTGCCTTTCCACCTCTTGAAGGTTTTATCGCCTCTCATCATAAGCACACTAAGGAACGAGCGTCCAGTGCAAGAACATTTGAGGGACGTTTCTTACCCAAAATATTGCCCCTGATTTAGAGCAGGTTTCTTTTTAAGTTCCATCTTCTACCCACCTATTCTGTTTCACAACAGTTAGAGAAGCTGTACACTAAAATACGACAAACTGTAGGTTAGCAGAGAAAATGTTATTTTAGGGTAAATTCAGGGAAAGCTTTTTGGAGAGGAGTCAGCCAAGATCAGTCGTGATGATAAGCCTGTAGGGTATATGGATGGTGGAATGATGAAGTGGAAATCAGAGTGGATGCATTTAGACATTCTGGGTAGAAACAGTGTGAGCAGAAGCACCAAGATAGGAAATGAGATGGCTCTGGCAAGGTAAGGAAGATTATTCAAGCTATTTGAGTCACCTGTTGGGGTGGGGTGCTGGGCTTACGAGAATCAGCAGTTAATCAGAGTGCAAGTACTTTTGAGGAAGCGACGCAGGCTGGGTGAACCTTGCATGAGATGATCGCTCACTAGGAAGAATGTTTTTGCTATAAACATGTCTGAGTGTCACTGATCATCTGGACTGCCAGTTAAAACCTGATTGAAATCCTATTGATCTCCAATGACCTTAATACAACTCCAGCTGGATGGATTGTAGGAGAAGTTTGAGAGGGCACAGGGCAAATCCACGTGTGAATTAAGTCATCTACTGAAGGTTTCAGTTAGATCCAGTGCCTTGTTGATTCGAACTGTAGTCAGAATGCTAGGTACAACAAAACAATAAGTCTAGTTATAGCAAACAGCAGAGAACATTCAAGCAGAAGCAATAAGCAAGCTATCACAAGTGTAAGTAAAGATACACTTTATTTGATCTTGTCCTTCCAGCAAGCTTGTCCAATATTTTCATGCTATAGCACAGTATGGCTTCCCTTTGAAGCCCTGATTTCTACCCATCTGGGTAGGTGTTTTCTATTTGCCAAACCAGCTTTCTCATGATGCCCATCTGATTCTGTGGTCCTTAAGCTGATTTTTCCTGTTTGCTAGGTAATGGTACTTTTAGACAGCCAATAACAATTATACATAAAAGATTTATATCAAGGAATAATAAGTAATAGAAAAATTACATAGAGTTTCCATATAAGATGATTAGTTAAGAAGAATATCGTAGAAGCCCAAAGAAATAACAATTATACTACAAAAGAATATAAAAGTAGTTAGAGACTAGGAATTATGTCTATGAATTAATTTAGTGATTTGGCTGTTTTTTCTCACCTGAGTGATAATGGTCTTTTAGAAATCTTTCAATTTGCATCACAGGGAGAAAGAAGCCCAGCATACATTACAAAAACCTAATGGCAACAGTTTCTAGCTTCAGGTTCTACTTTCTGTAAATTAACCTTCATTTTTGCAAGCATTTTTTAATGTCTTTGTAAAAAGCATTTTTAATCCTACTAGTCTGACTATTGTGCCAAATAAATAGCCAATTCCACTGGGGTAGGATTAAAGGCTCATAAGTGAGAATCAATATTTCATTTGGATAATGGCTAAAAGAATCTTAACTGTCAAAATAAAGGAGAGATTAAAGCCATGATAATGACTTAGAAGATAAAGTGAGGCAGAAGTGTGAACTATAGAAAATGACTCAACACATTCAGCAACATAAAACTGTGGCCTAAATTCATCTTGACAGTTGTTGTGTTACCTCCTGCTGCCCAAGAAAACTAAGTCTATAAACAAAACTCATGAGGGGGACCAGGATGACATATGGTTAAATGCTTTCTATCAGTCACACTGCATTCTGGAAATGTTTATTATTCCCACTGATCTACTTTTAGGAAGCAGTATGATTTAAATGAGAAGGGCACTGAACTTCCAGCTAGAGATTTGAGATCTAGCTCAGCATTTGTCACATCATTGTTCATGATTTTAGGCAATGACTTCATTTCTCTCTTTGTTAACCTCTTCATTGATAAGGCCCACATTTCTCTCTTCATATTATGTATTAAAGAGCAGTGCATGCGGAGTAAAAGGCAATTTGATCCAAATGGGTCTAACAGCGACTGAACTTGTGTATGACTTAGACAGATAGAACAGCAAATTGTAGAGGAAGGTGAGCCACAGGAAGAAACCATAGAAAGTGGGTAATCTACTAAATCCTTTCAAGATCATGCATTTCATTATGGTCTACACATCCTGAGCACCTGATGTGGGGTGACTGTAGTGTGCTGAAGATACCCAGGGGAAAAGCACTGTCTCTGCTGTGTTAACTTCAGGTGTGACAGCTGATCTGGAGAGGTTTGGCTATCTATGCCAAAATTGTTCCTACTCTCTCTTTAGACAAATGTTGTCAGGAAAAAATAAAAACAATAAATAAAAAGTGCTTCATTAAATATATTTATTTGAGAGGCAGAGACGGAGAATGACAGCAAGAACATGAGAAAGATCTCATCTGTTGGGATCATCTTACTGCTCAAATGCTCACAACCATTGGGGCTGGAGCTCAGCCTGGTCCTGGCCTGGGGCCAGGAACCAGCAATACAACTCTGGTCTTCCACATGGTTGGCAGGAACCCAGCTACTTGATCCATCACTTCAGCCTCCCAAGGTCTGCATTAGCAAGAAGCTGGAATCAGGAGTGGAGCCAGGTTTTGAACCTACGCACTCCAAAGTAGAAATCGAGAGACCCAGCTGGCATCATAACGGTGAAGCTGAATGTTCACTCTGGGCTTCATTTTTGGAAGAAAAGGACACAATTTCTCGAAGATAAAGATAACAAAGAGGTAACAGTGTGTGGAAAAGTTTACAAAATACTGTAGTGGTAAGAAAGGCAATGTTGAGATTATATGAGGAATCTTCAAGGAATTAATGGAAAATATATTATGAAAAAAATACCTGACTCACAAAATATTTTTACATTCAAATAAACACTTCAATTCCTTTTTTTCATTATTTATTTGAGGTCCTCTTGTACCTCCTTCATTCACATTGTTGTTATAATTCTTTTCCGGATTTTCTTGGGGGTTTGTTTCGGAAAAAAATACTCTTCTTTATCCATCCATCTCCTTCCTACCCGACAGGATGCTTCTGAGAACAATATTTTTAAAAGACACACATTATGCACATTTTCAATGCTTCCATTCAGCACTGAAGGCAAGTATTACCATGTTAATGGTGTCAGCAGTGAAATTTGTTTTCCAGACGGTGAGAAAGCATTAGAATAAACAGTGCAGATTCCCAAGGTGCAGACAGGCAAGTGTAATCACGGAACAGAAGTGTCCAAAGGCTGTGGTTGATGTGGTGAAGAGCTGGTGGGGAGGAATGGTCTTTAGACAATATACAAATGAACAGATGTGAAAGCCCATTGCAAATGTAATACTATCCAATACCATTTAAAATATATATGATGAGGCAGGCTTTGTAGTACAGGGGGTTAAACCTCTGCTTGGGACATCTGCATCCTATATCAATCAGAATGATGGTTTGTGTCCCAGCTACTTTGTACTTCTGATTCAACTACTTGCAAATGTGCCTGCCAGGCAGCAGATGAAGGCCACATGGGAGACCAAGGTGAAGTTTCTGGCTCCTGTCTTCAGCCAGGCTCAGCCCTGGCTGCTGGGGACATTTGGGGCTATGTTTGTTTTTTGTTTTTTTGTGGTTTTTTTTTTTGTGTGTGTGTGTATTTGTTTTTTGACAGGCAGAGTGGACAGTGAGAGAGAGAGACAGAGAGAAAGGTCTTCCTTTGCCGTTGGTTCACCCTCCAATGGCCGCCGCGGCCAGCGCACCGCGCTGATCTGATGGCAGGAGCCAGGTACTAATCCTGGTCTCCCATGGGGTGCAGGGCCCAAGCACTTGGGCCATCCTCCACTGCACTTCCCTGGCCACAACAGAGAGCTGGCCTTGAGGGGCAACTGGGACAGAATCCGGCGCCCCGACTGGGACTAGAACCTGGTGTGCCGGCGCCGCAAGGCAGAGGATTAGCCTAGTGAGCTGTGGCGCCGGCCTGGGGCTTTGTTCTGAAACAGTTTCAATACTAGACCAGAAATCAGAAAACATGGACTTCTTGTTTCTCACCATCAAAATGAAGGAGTTTGATTTATAACCCCAAGTGTACCTCATGGGCTTTATATGTTCTAAGTCACCAGACATAGGAAAATGAGACACAAGAAGGCCAAATTCAAATGAAGAAATAAAACGAGAAATTAAAGAACTAAATGAGCTACATCTACCAAAATGACTGTTACAAATACAATGTTTAAAAAGTCGCATGAGATTGTGCAGTGTGGGGAATAGAGCCTCCAGAAATTAAACCAACAATGGAGGTGATGGAGATACTGTGAGACAAAACAAATAGCAGGGATACAAACGAAGTAACAGGCATCAGGGAAGGAGAGAGTAAATGACAGCTCGTTTTTAGGACAGAAGTTTTGTCCAAGTCCAGAAGTAGGAAGGCAGAAAGAAGCAAAGAGTGCACAGCTAAATTGACAGTGCAAAGTCATCAAAGAAGTGAAATGGACCACACGCCTTGGAAAAATGAGGTGCACTGTGGTGGAGCATCACAACAAGACCTGAAACACGTGGAAGCTGCAGACAGGGGAAATGAAGGGGCTGCAGGGAAGGCACGTTATTGCTGTTGCTGTTGTCACCTCTTATTTTTGATGTGCCGATGTATTTAGCCCTGGAAAAGATGATGCTTTCTCCTGAGAGCAGAATGTGAACATCTGTGGAGGTTATAGTCTTAAGAGATGTATGAAGATTATATGAGAATAATTTCTAGGAAGTTAGCACTTACCTAGAGGAGATTTTAATTGCATCTTAGGGAAAAGAGAATACAGCCAGAAGTGAACAAAGTAACTTCTGAAGCCAGACAGTAAGTATTGACACGATGGACAAGGTGCAAGTTCATATATTTTTATATGGGCAAACAGTCTAGATTGTTAATAGCAAAGAAAAAGAAAAGCAGGAAGCAAATCAATACAAATGGAGTACATTTGGATGATATACGATGGCTAAACCATGTTTTCAGAAATATGATCTCAGTTGAACTTCAAAACTGCCTACTGATGGAAGATGGCACCTTTGCTGACAATGTCAAAATTCATTTCTCAAAACTCGAATAATCAGAAGTAGCACATGGAAGATGAATAAATTCTTGTTAGAAGCGGTAATACATTTAAAATGAGGACATATACTTAAAATATTTAAAACTTTTTGCATGATACCACTAATGTTTATTTATTATAGTAAAAAATGGAAAATACTGAAAAGGAAGCATAATCATCCATAAACTCACTGACCACACTAGGCACATTTTCAAACATTTACTGAAGTAGAGAAGGAGTCTCATGAATCCCGTTGCACTCAGCATTCATGTCCAATAACTATTGATGTTCTGTCAGTCTTTATCTATTGCCATATCACACTCAAACATATAGTTTTGCTGAAGTGGCACTAGAGTGGTTAAAATCAAATTCCACTCATTGTCATACTTTACTGGAAAAACTTCAGCATGGACCTCCAAAATATAAGCTTTTAAAAATATATAATCATAATGCAATTATCAACCCTAATAAAGTTATTCATCATTTCTTAATTCCCCAATTATCAAAAAAATGTTATTTAATAGTTGTTTTCTTCCTCCAAGTGAGTTACCAATAACGATTTGATTACAAATTATATTTTTTAAGTACATAATTGCTTCCATACTTTTACGAAATTTTTTGGCTGAAGAAATTAAGTCCATTGTTCTGAAGAATTTCCCACATCCTAAATTTGTCTGATTGCTTTTTTGTGTGCCAGTTAACTTAATCTGTTTCCCATCATTTACACTCTCTTCAAATTCATAGTAGATCTAGACTCTGTGTATAAATTAATAACATACATATTATTTTTATAAAAATAAGATGTACTCAACATAGATTTTGCAACTTGCCTCATATATATTATTTTGCAACTGTATTTAGAAACTATACCTCATATATCACATATGAAAAAGAAAAATAATGCAGATAGGAAACAATTGATTCTTGTTAAATTTTAAAATTCTGGAAAAGAATGAAATAATTAGGGACTGGCGCTGTGGCACAGCAAGTTAAAGCCCTGGCCTGAAGCACCAGCATCCCATATGGGCACCAGTTCTAGTCCCAGATGATCCTCTTCCAATCCAGTTCTCTGCTATAGCCTGGGAAAGCAGTAGAAGATGGCCCAAGTCCTTGGGCCCCTGCACCTGCGTTGGAGACCCAGAAGAAGCTCCTGGCTCCTGGCTTCAGATCAACGCAGCTCCAGCCATTGCGGCCAATTGGGGAGTGAACCAGAGGATGAAAGACTTCTCTCTCTGTATCTACCTTTCTCTGTAACTCCATCTTTCAAATAAAAAAATGAAATAATTTAATATGCGATAAAAGTTTTAAGATGAAAAATTAAGCATAAGACTGAAAAACAGTCAAATTAGTCAACTTTCAGAATTATGGGAATACAATTGAATGATCAAAGAAATAGATAAAGGCAAAAGTCAGAGAGATGAGTGAAAATCAAATGAGGAAAAAAGAAAATACAATGAGGGAAGAAGTGCCATATTGAGATTAGAAAACCTTAGAGCTGTGAGCATCCTGACACAAAGACCTCTGGCTTTCCAAGAGATTACTGTTTCTTGTTTTCTTTAAGCCATTTCCCATTTATTTCTCATGCATTTACTTCCCTAGCTTTGTGAAATCAGTTAAATTCATGGTGGAACTACAGAGGCAAGGGCCAGGATCTCTGGATGCCCAATATTGTTGAACAATCCCAGTTTCAAAACCTTTAGTGGCCATGCACTCCCACTTTTCCTCAGAGTCTCAGAGGTGTCTGAGTAACTTTTAAACAATTCTTTTATTCTCCCTTCAGTATAGGATACACAGAGTTATCCATGCATCAGTGTTTGGGTTCTGAAATTTTATTCTCAGTAAATTGAATAGAAAGAACTCAGATCTATTCCTGTTCATTTTGTTAGTAGGGACAGTGATCAAGTTAATGGGTGCTAAGATAATGGCTTAGAGAAGATTCCTCTTGTCCAAAAGAACTCAAACTAACAGTTCCAGTATAAAATTTCTAGTATCAGTTGGCATGTTCAATTCCAATAATCATTCCGTCTTTTCCCTCAAGAGCTATTCTCATTTTCTTGCCATTGGACATTTGTGCCCTCATTGGCCATATAGACCGTTAAGCTACTTCAGGTGGATGTCATTTTTATCTATAAGCCATAATTTGGCAGTTAGGGGTCAGAGTGAGTTGACACAGACACATGGTTCTGAAGCCTTTTAATTAATTTGATGGTTACATAGGACTGAACCAGGAAAGAGGTTTGTTGACAACTTCACTGCAAAGAAGAGCAAAAAATGTACCATCCCGGCTGGCGCCGCAGCTCCCACTAGGCTAATCCTCTGCCTGCGGCTCTGGCACCCTGGGTTCTAGTCCTGGTTGGGGCGCCAGTCCTGTCCCTGTTGCTCCTCTTCCAGTCCAGCTCTCTGCTGTGTCCCAGGAAGGCAGTGGAGGATGGCCCAAGTGTTTGGGCCCTGCACCTGCATGGGAGACCAGGAGGAGGTGCCTGGCTCCTGGATCCTGGCTTTGGATTGGTGCAGTGCGCCAGCCATAGCGGCCATTTTGGGGGCAAACCAATGGAAAAAGGAAGACCTTTCTCTCTGTGTCTCTCTCTCACTGCTGTCTAACTCTGCTTGTCAAAAAAAAAAAAAAGTAAAAAAAAGTACCATCCCAATAATCTCATTCTTAATGCAATCCCACAGTTTCTAATCCTGAGAGAAAGTGAGAGTTAACTGGAAGGAAAATTAGCAACCCTAGAGTCCCTGAGAGGAGATTCTACTATAATACCTTATGCCCTTTTTGTACTTATTTGAAATACTTTTTCTTTTTGTGATCTCCATTTTTATGCTAGAACCAAAAGATTCTTGATCAAGATAGCATATAGAGTAACTTTTGCATGAAATCCACACTAAAGGTGGTGCTGTTATGCCTCATCTTAACCACTATGTCCTGTGTATCCCTTCCAGGCCTTTGTTGGAGAACACTGGAAACTGACTTTGGGTAAATTAAATAATAATGAGACTTAAAGGGGATACATTGCATAGTTCACACTGTAGAAGGAAAGACAAGGTAATGAGGTCTCAGGAAAGAATAGAATTTAGGCAATGTTGGGTATTGGGATCAAAAACTTGGACAACCACCTTAGAGTTCTGATGATTCAATTTCAAGATCACAATCTTCTACTCAAGTTTCAGAAACCCAGGAAAGAGAAAATCTTGGTTTATTTGCTCTCTGTTATTTTGGAAAGGGCAAGCCACTGTGATTTACAATCCAATAATGGGGTGCTGTTACTGAAAGAAGGAGGAGGAAGAGCTGCTGAGAAGACAACTGACATTCACCTTTTGCATGCATAGTGGATCTATAGGAAAAGAAATTAAGGAGAGGGAAGTGCATTGATGCACAGAGGGTTAAGTTGCTTCTTGAGATACCTACATTTGATATCCCAGCTACTACATTTCCATTGTGGCTTCCTGCTAATGCATGATGGGAGGCAACAGATGGATCAAGTTCATGGACCCCTGCCACACACTTACGAGGTTCAAATATGAAGTTCCTGGCACCAGACTTTTGCCTGGCCCAGCCCTGAGTGTTACAGGCTTTTAGAGAATGAACCAGTAGATGGGAGATCTCTCTCTCTCTCTCTCTCTCTTTGCTCGCTCTTGCTCTCACTCTCTTTCTCTCTCTGTCACTGTGCCTTTTAAGTAATGAAAAAAAAAGCACTAAAAAAAAGAAGAAATGAAAGAGAATGGACAAGGCATTAACAACATGTGCTGTACCTTTAGCAATATAGTTTAAACATGAAAAAATCAAAAGCTGTAAATATAAATACATATATAAGATCTGAGTCTTGTTATGGTATGTATGGAACACATGCCAGCAAAAGTGGCAGAAGGGACTAACACTTTCAGACAATATTATACATGAAATAACAAGTCATTAGAGTAGATGTTGACAAACATTTCCTTAAACAATGGATAAAAAGAAATTTTGTATAATTCTTTAATAATAATATTCAAGAGATTAATAAATAAAATAACTAAATAATAAATTTGAAATGAGTTAAAAAGGTAAAATATGAAACACTGAAATGTCTTATTAGAAAGTAAATTAATAAAACTTGACTAGAAATTTAATTGAATTTAATGAAGTGGAGGACAATTCTTATAGTATATTATTTATTGCTCAGACAGGGCAGCTTCATTTATTTCTTTCAAACTAAATATCTCTCCACCCCAAATTTGCTTTATTATTTAACATTGTTCAGGTGAACATAAGGATATATATTTATTATTAATGTTCTGCAGGAAATTGTCACAAGCTTAGTAACATAGAAAACATGGATTTATTATCTTGTAGTTTTGTAGCTGAGAGGCTAACAGGCATCTTGGTGGAGTAAAATCTAGGTGTTGGCAGGGCTGCGTTTCTTACTGGAAGATACCAGAGCAGGAGCCTTTTCCAGCTTCTGGAGCCCACTCACATTTCTTGGCTCATGGCTACAATCGCTTATCTTTATCTGAATTGATTTTTAAATTTATGAGAGACAGAAATATAGGGGGAGAGAGAGAAAGAAGGAGAAAGAAAGGGGGAGAGAGAGCACTTGTGTCCACTGGCTCACACTTCAAATACTCACAATAGCTGGGACTAAGCTGGAAACTCAATCCATGTGGATGACAGGGACCCACTGCTGCCTCCCAGGGCGCACATTAGTAAGATGCTGAATAGGGACTGCAGCCATGACTTGATGCAGGTACTCAATATGGGAAGTGGGCATCCTCGCAACCAGTGACTTAACTGCTAGGCCAAATGTCCACTCCTCTAAAAAAATTTTTTTAGTGAATCTATTTTTTACTGAAAAACCAAAGTTATTAAAATTTACTGTGTGTATTATTTGACACCTGTATATACTGTGGGAGAGCTAAATTAAGATAATTAACATATGTATTAATTCATGTGCTTAATCACTTTTTTATTGTGAACATTTCTGTAAAAATCTACTCTCTTGATCATTTTCAAGAAAGAAATTTTTATTATTGGAAGTTTTCAACTCTGGGTTAAGTCATGAAGCCGCCAACACTTATTTTGTTATGTCTGTCAAAGGATTTTAATTTTTTTTAACTTTTATTTAATGAATATAAATTTCCAAAGTATGGCTTATGGATTACAATGGCTTCCCCCCCATAACGTCCCTCCCACCCGCAACTCTCCCCTTTCCCACTCCCTCTCCCCTTCCATTCACATGAGGATTCATTTTCGATTCTCTTTATATACAGAAGATCAGTTTAGCATACAAAAGGATTTTAATTTTTAAAAGACTTTTTATTCTTTTAAATTATATGATAAAGAAAAAGACTTCTGACAATCAGATATTGTTTTTAAAAAACTCAAAACATAAAGTTATTGAAACTCCCAGCTTCTATTTGATGCCTATTAAAGAGCTCAGCTAGCTAAAGATTACGAAGCTCAAGCCTATAGTTTGACAAAAATCAGATTTATTGGTTTCCAAAAAGGAGCATTTTCAAAAAGGTGCATTCTATGAGGGGAAGAAGGGTGCCATCTGGGGTATGGTTTGGGTTCCTGATGAAGGACTCTTGGAGGCTCCCAGGGAAGGCAAAACAGGCCAGGGCTGAATTCTGTTCTTATAGCAAGATTAGCGGATGCAGGAATTAAGTCGGGTGGTTGCTGTCATGGCATAAGGGCATTTTAGCAGCTGGAGATGCCAGCAGTGGATGGATCTAGCTAAGCAGGCCTGGGGGCGTCACTGGTAACAAAGCAGGGGTCATGCAGGGAAAGTCTTGATGACATTTTACAGTTGCTGCCAGATCTGGGAAGAAACATTTCCTGTTAACT
The DNA here is from genome assembly GCF_051225735.1 of Oryctolagus cuniculus. Lineage (NCBI taxonomy): Eukaryota > Metazoa > Chordata > Mammalia > Lagomorpha > Leporidae > Oryctolagus > Oryctolagus cuniculus. The sequence continues at coordinate 71,245,832 of NC_142880.1, read as the reverse complement.
TGGCCACTAAATTTCCTTGTGTCCTCCCAGCCTAGTTAACAGAAGGGCTACTTTTTCAGTCCTTAAGTCTCAGACAGGTTTTCACTCTTTCACATTTACAGAACCAACTCAAGTTTCATTTGCCTGTTCGTTACAGCTTCTGAAGATATCTGTAGCCATTAATAACCAACTTCATTTTGACAATCCAACAGTATAAAATAGGGTGACTTGAAGCAGCTGCTATTCAAAATTATGCAGTGAAAACATGGAGTAATGGCAAGGAAAATTCAGAGTAAGTGTGCTTTAGAGTTTGGTTTTGAGTTTGGAGAGAGAAAATGAAGACATGAGAGACAAGTTCTACAGACTGATCAGCCACATGGCTAGGGGATTAGCCTGAGTCTGAGCTTGGCCAAGAATGGGAGCAAAGAGCTGATTCTTTTTAGTTTTTTTTTTTTCTTTTTAGGATGTATTTTATTTATTTGAAAGACAGAGTTACAGAGAGAGGTAGCGACAGAGAGAGAGAGAGGTCTTCCATCTGCTTGTTCACCCCCCAAATGGCTGCAATGGCTGGAACTGTGCCAATCCAAAGCCAGGAGCCAGGAGCTTCTTCTGGGTCTCCTACATGG